>NC_056730.1:597941650-598241650 GCF_019279795.1 Protopterus annectens | reverse complement strand
ATGCACTGTCATAAATACAGAACACAGGCTTTCCATGTTTGCTTGAAAGACCAAATCATTAGCTTTAAAAATTGTCTAGTTGCTACTAAACAATGGTTTGGATTTTCATACTATCCATGTAATATTCCACTACCAGAACTCTCTCTATTGTTTTTTGTTCACCAGTGACCATAGACATATCAACATGGCTATGACTTTTTTGCTGTAATCCTATCCCCTAAATCAGTGGAAAGCTGTCAGTGTCCTTTCTTTGACTCCCTTACTGATGTCTAAAACTAATTTTTAATGATATCCCCATCCAAAAATATATCTGTTGATTTTTAATACTCGGAATCAAAAACATTGTAATCCGAAATCATATGAGTGAGCTGAATAAATTGTCTTTTTATCAATCCTTTCCTTAAATTAAAGGCGTGAAAACTATCAAAATGGAATGTGGAATTCTTTATATATATTAGATGAAAACTTGCCATTTGTTACATAATTACTGTATATAATAAGCTATAGGTGAAATAAAACATCAGATTACATACAAAATGTTACTCTGTTTAGCACGTATAAGACAGATTATACAATTCTTTAACTTTGTCCAAATATATAATTTCAAATTTGTACTATTTTTAAGGCATTGTAACTTTTGAGATTTGACACTTTCCATGTGAAAGACAAAGTGGATGGACAATATTAATCTGATTCCTTACTTTATTGGTATCTAAACTGTTAGTGCTATATGGCTACACTCAGTTCTAATCATGTGGGGCAGATTAGCTAATATTTTCAAGTCATTGCAAGGACTAAAAAATGCTACCATAATTACCTAATCATTTGCGTAATCCCCTGCTGCCATAACTCCTTCAACCTTACTTTAGACACTTTTTCTTAATATACTTGCATCTTACAGAACATTTTATTTCTAACAGACTTTATTATCTACTGCATTGCAAATAATATGTATATAATATGTATAACACCTGTTGTAAATCATGTTATTACATGTTGTTTAGTATTCTTCTACTTACAAAATTGTTTTCATTATTATTACTTTATCCCTAGGGTGAACCTGAAATCGATACATTGTATATAGTGCTCTACCCCAGTTAATACATTTAAATAAATAAATAAATACACATATATAATCCACCCAAAACCCCTGATAATGAGAGTGTCTCTCCTAGTTCTACCATCAAGATAAACAAGTGCATCTCTCCCAGAAGAAAAAAAAATTTCCAGATGATTGAATTTAGGAAGCATTCTAAAAAGTCAGTCTTCCACATTATAAACCTTATTCTCATATTCTGATAATTATGTTTCAGGTTTTTGAAATTATTGCTATTATTTATTTATTTATTTATTTATTTATTTATTTATTGATATTTATTTATTTATTTGTTTGTTAGTTTATTTATTTACTTATTTATTTATTGCCATCAATGCTCACTTGCACATCACATACTGAAGTATATAAAGTTACCAGCTCCTTCTTTAAAGTAGCAACTGTTAAGGCAGGAAGCACATGACAGGATGTTATGGAAACCATCTGAATTCAGTATTAGCTTGAATTGTACTGGAGGCCTGAATTTCTAACTTTCAAAAACTCTCAACCTTTGTAAGTAGATTTTCCTCCCCCTCTTTTTGAATACATATCTCACAGTCCTTGTGTTATCGGTCTGTGGAAATGTTGTTTTTTTATCCCTATCATCCAGAAAGAAGAGGGAAGAGTGAGGAGACACTAACTACTGTTGTTATGTACCAACATGATAGTGATAGCACTTGTGTTTAAAAAATCATTAGCATCTTCCATAACCCTGACTCAGTATATATATATATATATATATATATATATATATATATATATATATATATATATATAGTTACAAAACAATAGGGAAAACTACATAGTCAATGATCACTGAAAATGAGTTTGACTTTCTGAAGCATCATTCACAAAAATTACATTCAAACACTTATCTGATTCCTGTGGATGCATTATGGTAGGGTTGTCCATGTATGAATTAATGATCGGTTACTTGTAGTGTGTGTGTGTGTGTGTGTGTGTGTGTGTGTGTGTGTGTGTGTCTGTGTGTGTGTGTATGTGTGTGTGTGAATGCTATTTTGACAAGTTGAGGAACTTGCACATTAGATGTGTTTTTTGACTAATTAGTCCTCAGTAAATAAAATATCCAAATTTAGGACCAGGTATATTGATGCAAGAAGGCAGACCAATAGTGAACTAGTCAAGATTTTTAATAAAAGGGCAGATGAGATGTATACATATGGGAAATTAAATATTTGAAAATGTCTGTGGCTGTCAAAGTTTCATGATTATATTTATAACAAATCAGTATTAGGGAATTGAATCATAAGCAATTAATATTTTAAGAAATCATTTTACAATCCATCAGCTAATTGAAAGAGAATATTATTAAACTTAAGCTGTTATCTTTTGAAGATACAAGACAAGATGGGAAAGTAAACTCACATAGCTGATAATACTGACCTTCAAACAAGCAGAAAGATTTGATAAAGAAGGACCTAGACATTTTTTGGTTTATTCTACAGCTTCGTATTTCAGCTGCTAAGCTAAATGAGCTTAAGAAATATACCAGAAAAGATAAAGAAATGCATGTTTTAATAGAATCCATAATGAGTATTTGTCCAGAGCCGATAACTATAGCGCACAAAGACATTCAAGCATATTTCTCATACAGACATAACATTTTGCATGTGCAAGGCCTGATGCTTAAATCAGTTACATTGATACTACCAAGTTAAATGAGATAACATTCAAAAAGATAAACTAATCCCACTTAATGATTATCAATTGTAAGTAAACAGCAAGAAGGTATAAGGAAACAGTAAAAAATGTATTTTACCTAGTGAAAAATGTCTGAGCAGATTAAGAAATAGATTCAGAATTGGGAAGTGCATAATGCTTGCTATGAACAAAATGCAAATGGGGAACTGAATTCCCACAGCCTACTATGCATTCATCATAACAAAGTAGGCCTGGTTCTGCTTCAGTACCAAAAGCACCATTACTTGTCTGATAATTAATACTCCCACAGGTCAAGGTATGATATCTGTAAACAAGTTATTCCAGTCACTCTTCTTCAATTTGCCAGTCAAAAATTCCAGAACTTTGCAAAGACATGGGGTTTAGGCAGGCAGAATGTATTCCAAGTTGCTTTCTTTGCAATGGACAAGTGTAAAATATGGTACAGATCATGACCCTTCTAGTGGACAAATGTCAGAGGTCACACTTGTTGGATTCTAGCATGTCACTTTCGTAATACTTTCGTAATACAGATATTAATCACTGTAAGCAGTAGACTCGACTCCATTGCAGCTGACTATGGGAAGGAAATTGGAAACTTAGATGACTAAGTACTATACTTGCTTTTTAAATGAGAAAATTAAGTTACTGTCCTAGAAATACATTTAAAAATCAAAGAGGAAAGGCATTCTGTTATGACACAAGAATAAAGAATGTTTCTGAAATGAAAGATGAATATAGGATAATGATTCATTTTCTGTAAAGTTTGCATGATACTGGCCAAATACAGGCAAAGGTACTCTGGAGAGAATCATAAACTAGACTGTACTATGACAAACATTTAGATTCTGCAGTATATAGAAGTAATTATAGACTTCTCCGGAAGATGCAAAGTGAGGAAGTATAAGATGTGCCCTTACATAAGGAGAAATTGTTTCATGTGTTTACCTAATGTATTGCCTTCTCACTGCTTACGTAGTGAATCAATAGTCAGGATGCTACCTGTGAAATGCAAAACCAGGAAGAGTTGAATAGCAGTAATGTCAGTGTTTTCACTTAAAGAAATGGAGTGTCTCTGCATTATATTAAATGTAATAAACTGCAGAACAATCTACTCATTTTCCTTTATTCACAAGGTAGGACACTGACTCATACAGATCTTTTTCACATGAAGCCTCGGAGCACTGTCTAATTAAGAGACTTTATTCACAGAAGTAAGCAAATGGTAGTTAAGAAAATCAAACCAGCATCATAAGAAACACCTTGCTCATGGGGCATAGCCTTAATCCTACATACCAGCTGAAAAAACTGCACTCCTTATTTGAAGAAGTCAGAATTTTCAGAATATTGACAGTAAACAGCAGTAATCAAGATGGTGACTGCAGACTTATAAGAAAGGCTCAGAATTACACCGTCTGAATATAGTGTAAAAAAAGTACTGCTTGAAAAAATCAGAGGTGTATTTTAAACAAAGAATTAATTAATGCCCTACTGTATATCATAATGAAAACATTTCTTACATTTTGTGTCTACATAATATAAACATGGCATGATAGAATATTCATTGTATAGGGTTCACCTATTTCATTATCTTTACTGGTAAAATATCTTTTAAAGAGTCAAGGATTTTAAGGTATCTTGTATATCATTTTAAGGCTTGATGATATGGAGATGAATGCCTTACTTGCAAGCATTTTATTTCTTTTGATAAAGCAGATGATATAAATGCATATCATGTCCCTTTCTCTTATTTTTTTCATATTCCTATAGTACTTCACAAGAAGCCAAGCATTACAACATCCTCAAACTTTAAGCTAACATCACAGCATTTTGATAATGGAAGTGCTTGTGTAAACAAAATTGATCTGAATGGTATCATGGACTATCACTGGCTTTGTTTTAAACTATGAATTCATATACCTGTTTCTTTTGGCAGTCCATTCTCTATAAAGGAATGAATGAAAACAAACTAATGAGATATTCAGTAAATTGAGGAAGTTAAATGTGTAAATGTTGATTATAATGAAGAGTCCTTGAGAAATATGCTTAAAGGCTTTTTGTCTGACCATATGAAAGTCCATGATCTACTCAGCTTAAAACTGCTATGAGGCTTCTAAAAACTGAAAATATTTTAATAAGTGCATACAAAGGCATGGCTATAAAACAGTGAATAGATGTTAGAGTTTTTTTATTTTATTGTTATGTGAGAGTATGAAGCCTCATCTCTAAAAGGGGTGGTTGAAAATCTCATCTGCTGATGCTTATTGTACACACCTTCAAGATTGCCCTTGCTCAAACAAAAAAAGACAACACTTTATTTTCCAGAACATGATAAGGTTATCTTTCTCTTTTTTTCTATAATACCAGAAAAAAATAGCATCTACATAACAATGTTTTCAAATGTCCCTAATATGAGATACTGAGCTTCAGAAGAAATTATCTTTCTCTTATTATAAGAATAAAAGAGCATCAAACATTTAAAATTACTGTGAGGTCCCCACACTGGGCCAGTAATCAAGGAGCCTGAATCATCATCACTGACACTGGAGAGGGATGTTCACTTGGAATATACAAATGGATACACTCAGTATTTCCAGATGCAGACTTCTCTACATCAAGCACAATTTACCTTAAGAGCACACAGGGAACACAATCAGCCTAGGGTGTGGTTTTCTCTATCTGTCTCCCTCCATGTTCCCAGTAAGACTCCCTACTTGCACAGCTGCAGAGTTAAGTCCTCAGCCGAATACCCAAGCCAAGTCCTGTACCACTCTCTCTCTGAAACCAGTGCTTTGTGTCCCTGCTCCAAGTAGCTGACACACACATAGACATACACACACACACACACACACACACACACACACACACACACACATGCACACACTGTGAGATTTGGTTTGCGCACACACACACACACACACACACACACACACACACACACACACGCACACGCACACATGCACACACACGTACACACCTGGGGAAGGCTGGTACAAGTTTACTAGCTATGCCCCAGACTATAAGACAGTTATTACTGCCACCAAGCACTACAAAGTCATCTACCTAAGGCTCTTGCAATGGTACCAAATTATACTGTGTGAAATTAATATTAATACAAATGGTAATGTTGACCAAATGACATGGCTTTCAGGAGTGGCCAGAGTTATCACCAAATAAATTTATGCAAATACTCTCAAAACTTAAATATTTTTCTAAAAGTATCACTCACAACAAGAATTTTTAATATATTTAATAATAAATAACAAAAGAACATGAAAATATCAGAATTAGTATCTATTTTTTCACACAGATATATAAAAACAGTACTTCTAATCTCACTATATTTTCCTGACTAATCTAAAAGGATTACTGTTCTCTAGTTAAGTTACTTACTACCACAATGCAAGATGATGCGAGTGAGTGGTCCTTGTTATCAGATCCATGACAGAATACAGAATGCTGACAGCAAATTCCTACTAATATCTAAATATTAGTTGTGGCTTACAGAATGAAATCACACACACACACACATCTAGTCATCTGGCACTGTTTCCCCTGCTATCACCAACACTAGAAGTTGACAGGATTTTAGCACCTATGTGTTACCATATACACATATAAAGCTTTGTTCAGATCTTATGGAAGCCATAAAACCATTCCAGTCTTCCTACAGGAGCTCCAACCTATTCTCTAGCACAGACATTGTATCTCTGGCTCCATTCAAAACTGTGGGTTAGCATCTTTATGGCTTAACCCATAAATTAATTATATTTCAAGAAAATGTTTCAAAATCAAGTGGATTAAGATTAACCTCTTCACTTCCAGTATATGCTGCTATAATGTATACATTTAAACAGTTACAATAATGCATGTACATTTCTTTTCCTTCCAGCAGCACAACTGTTGATTCATTTTAACAGAAGCAAACCTCACAAATACATTTTCAGCACACGCATCTGTACAAATCAGTTTGATATACAAATATATAATTATTTACAAAATTCCAGCTAGTTGTGCTAAATACATTAAAAATGCATTGCCCTATTTCTCCTGGCATGGCTGGCAGTACCTCCTATCATCACAGTTATAAAAGTCTTACTTATTCAGAGAATACTTGTCACAACACATTTATCATCTTATAAGCTTTCTATGCTGGAATAGCCCTTGATTTTACATTGATTTCTTTTGATTTTTTTGTACCGTAAATAATTAGAAGTAATATATATGGTTTATGCCCCACCTTCTATTTCTGATTCTATTTACTGATTGATTTACTTTTGGTACTTTCTCATGTTCAAAGAAAATAATGAATAAAACATTCAGTCTGAAATCTTTGGCATAAATCTGTTTTTATGTCATGTAAAAGGGCACTGTGTTTTATTCAGTTCTTCTATGAAATACATTTGGAACACTGAAGAGCTGAAACACCGAAAAATAATACCTAAAACATAGAAGGATGAAAAATCAACTTTAAGCATTTTTTGCAGGAGGGCATGTCCACCTGCATCCCACAATGTGAGGATGAGCTCCCATACCCCCAACCTTATAAATGCCAACTCCACAGTCGCACTAACTAGAAGAAGAGTTGAATCTTGCAAATGATTACTGATGCAGATTTAGTAATCTTATCAGCAATGATTTCCTATGGAAAGCAGTGATCAATCAACATTGTATTTTGCAATTTTTATTCTTCTTTGGGCTACTGACCATCAAATAATTTCTTGTCAACCATCTCTAGAGGAGGAATTATATTCACTTGATGTAATTTCCTAGTAGTGTGTCTATACATGGCAAAATACCAAAATGTAATTAAAATGGAAATGCATAACATGTTTATTTCCTGTGTTAGGCATGAGACACAGGATGTTCAAGTTATTAAACTAAAGCACCTAGATAATGGCCAGGATGTCCTACAACCTGAAGAGAGGCTGCATAGTTTCATTATCTTACCCAGCAAGGCAACTGCTTTAATGTGTTTAATAAATAAGTTAAAACCATGAGGTCTGTTGGTGCGTATGTAAGTGCATAGGGGCAAGCTGTGGATTTTGTTCTTTTTATCTAGTGTACTCCCAGGATTAGCAGCATAGCTCATACATAAATGAAGACTACAGGACTAAGGAACAGTCAGTGGGCTAACTGACACCAATAGGAATTAAATTAATTACTTGTCACATCAGACTTGCATTGCATCCATGCTAATAATAATGACAAAGGTATTAAAATTATGGAACAGTAAATTCTTGCATTAAATGAAAAGAAACATTCTTCCAATGGGAATGTTTATACTGACACAGAAATAAACGTCATACAAAAATCTTAATGTCAAGAAAGTCAAAAGGTGAATTTAATGAGAAATGAATGTTGCTGCTACTTGTCACAAAGCATTTTCATTTTTTCCTATTAGCTCAAAGAAAAGGCAGTAATCTGAAATGATGCATCACACAGACCAAGTTGTTCTACAATGCTATTGTGGGTGCTATTGTGGAGGCAGGGTATGAATAGTTGATTTATCTTCAGATTTCTTTAGGCAGCTGTGTTTCTCCTGGGACTTCCCTAGCCCCAGATGGTGTTTGAAACCTGGCTTGGTTTGCCATCTGCAGCAGCGGACAGCTAACGGAATAATTAGTATTACTATGTAGATAAGTTAAAATCATCAACAGCAGAGACTGTAATAAAAAAAAATAAAAACAACATTTTTTTTATGTTTTTGCAGGGGGGGGGGGATCCCCCTGTACCCTGTACTAAATAAATATGGCAACTATGAGATTGCAGTACAGTGAGGAAAACGGTACATTTCCCATTTCACAATGTACGATGAACTCCATTTAAAACATTCAGTTTCAAAACTTCTGGCTTATGGTCTTAACCATTTGCAGATGGAAGTTTTGAAACTTCAACCTTGTGAAGGAAATCCATATCTATATATATATATATATATATATATATATATATATATATATATATTTACATATATATTTACATATATATATATATATATATATATATATATATATAGAGAGAGAGAGAGAGAGATAGATTATATATATATATATATATATATATATATATATATATATATAAATACATACACACACACACACACACACACACACACACACACACACACACACACACACACACACACACACACACACACAGCATATACATACATATAGATGTAGATATAGATGTGTGTGTGTGTGTGTGTGTGTGTGTGTGTGTTTGCACACACATACCTATACATGCATACATGCACATACATAAATGAACAAATACATTATTTGGCACTAGTAATTTAAATCGAGACTGCAGAAGAAATGGTAAGAGTCTAAGTTGCTAAGTGCCACTTTTTTCTCTGCTTATATTTTATCCAGGCATTTTCACTGAAGACACATGCATACACTGAAAACATTTCACTGTAATGTATTCTAGAGGCTTATATTAATATACTCTTTAGGGTATGTTTCTTAACTTTATAGTACACAAAAGCAACTTAAACCAGGAGCAAGTATACATAGAATGGATATGTTCATAGGTTCATAGGTAGGTACTAGGCTATCAGCCCGAGGGCATACATAAGCATAGCCAACAAGGTTTCCTGGCTTACGCCACCCAAGAAAGTTATTTTCCTGTGCCACTGTCAAGCAGAGACACAGACATGATCCCTGGGGTGTATTTCCTATTTCCCATCCACTCATCAAGGTCGGTAATGAAGAACTTTGCTTGACATAGATTGGTAGCCTGTTCCAGACTATGGGAAGTCTCTGGGACAGGAATCTATCACTCCAGTATGTCCTGTTTATTGTGGTGACAAGGTTTAGGTCCCTAGATCATTTAGCTTGGAGGGATTTGGATTTCTTTAGGTGTAGCATGTCCAACAGCTCTGGGTTTGACATAGCTTTATATGTTAGGTAGAGATCACCTCGGAGTAGGTGATTTGCTATGGAGTAAAGATGGAGTTTTTTGAGATGGTCAGTGTAGGGCATCTGTTTGAGGCCAGTAATCCTCTTTGTGAGGTACTTCTGTGGCCTTTCCAGCTGCTGCAGATGTCTTGTGAGGTACATTCCAAAAGGGGCGTTGTACTCTATAATGGGTCTAATGAGTGTCGAGTAGAGGGTAACAATGATCTCTTTTTTCCTGGATGAGAACCCTTTTATGATGAGGTGTGCCACGTAGAAGGACTTCCTGACTACTGTGGCGATGTGACTATCAAAGGACAGACTACTGTCCACCTGGGTCCCAAGGTCTCTTATCACACATTCGGTGTTCAGTAGACTGCTGTCTATGTAGTAGTTCATGGGTACAGAGTTTTTACCAAAGGGGATGACAATTCACTTTTTGGCATTGAGCTTGAGGCCATGGCTCTGACACCAGGCATATGTCTCAGCGAGGCCCTTCTGTAGGATTTCCACATCATTTGGGGACTCCACTATGGTTCCTAGTTTGCAGTCATCTGCAAACTTCGTTAGCCAAAGGCCTTCTGTGTTAGCCTGTACTTCAGAAAAGTAGATACCAAGCAGGATAGGTCCCAGGACTGAACCCGGTGGTATTCCACTTGTCATTGGTTTGAGGTCAGATTTGGAGTGTGCAACTTTTACAGTGTGGGTTCTGTCAGTGAGCCAGTTGGCAACCCATCTTGTGATGTAGGGATTTATACATAGTTTAGTGAGTTTAGCTATAATTCCTGAATGGAGGATGGTGTCAAAAGCCTTGGCGAGGTCAAGATAGGCTGTGTGAATCACTTTACCCTCATTTATGGCTTTGGTGACTGCCTCAAAGAAGTTGATCAGGTTCAGGAGGCATGATCTGCCTTTCACAAACCTGAACTGGGTGGGATCCAGAGTTTGGAGGTTACCAATGTCTTTGCTTATGAGTTCCATGATGATACATTCCATGGCCTTGCAGACCAGGCTCGTCAGGCTAATAGGGCAATAGTTCCTGGCATCAGTGGTGGCGTGGAGTGGGATAACTATTGCTGAGTGGGATAACTATTGCTGTACGCTATTCAGTGGGCACAAAGCCTGATGTGAGGCTATGATTGAACATAGTGATTAGGTGGGGACCCAGTTTGTTCTGAAGTTTGTGTAAAATGCAGCCTGGGATGTTGTCCAGTCCCATGGATGCTGTGTTTTTGGCTTTAGAGAGTGCAGCTTTTACCTGCGTACTTGTGATTACAGGGACTTTGCATTCTTCCTGTATAGATATGGACCCTTTAGCGGGTGAGGGGGTAAAGATAGCACTGAACCTATCTGCCAGTATGTAGGCAATATCAGTTGGTTCTGTAATTATCGTGCCGTTGTGCTGTAACTCAGAGCAAATTTGGGTGTTGCCATTGAGATTCTTGACATAGCTATAGAATGGTTTGTGGTTGTCCCTAAAATTACTGGTGATTTTGTTTTTGTAGCTAGCTTTAAAAGATCTTATAAGGGATCTCATCTTCTTACTGAGGCTGACCAGGGAGCTCCTCCACTCATGGAATTTTACTTTCTTTTGCATCAATTTCTTCCGTCTGTTGTACAGTTTGTTTATGGCAGGGGACCACCAGATTGGCTTCCTTTTTTTGGAGGATAGCATCTTGGTTCTGTTTGGGATAGCACAATCCATGCACTCATGGAAGTGCTTATAGAGTGCATTTGTGTAGGATTCAGCAGTCGTAACTATATTGTCCATCTGCATGGATGTCATGAAGTTCACCACTTCTGTCTTAAGAAGCATGAAGTTGGCTCTGGAAAAATTTTTTACCATGGTTTGCTTAATGAGGGGTGGGGGCAGGATGTGGATATCAAGGGTGATTAGCGTATGGTTGGATAGGACCGACAAGGAGTTGACTTCAGGTGTGGAACACCAGTCACTCATGCTGGTAATGACTAGGTCTAGGATATTGTTTCCTCCTGGTAGGAGTGTGGATAAGTTGATCCAGGGCATTGGAGTTCATGAATTCCAGAAATCGTTGTGTGAAGGAGTTGGTACACAAGTAGTTTTCCCAGTTAATGGTGGGGTAGTTGAAATCACCCATTATTAGGGTGTTTGGTTGAACCCTAATATTTTCCAGTACATCAGGAAAAGAGGAGTGGGAATCTTGGGGCATGGTGAGAGATCTGTAGCAAGCTACAGTTTGGATTGCTGTTTTGCCCAGAGTTAGTTGCAATTGGATAACCTTGGATGCATTATGCTGAGCAACTAGCCTGGAGGTGTGGATATCCTTAATGAATATGGACACACCTCTGCCTTTGGTGTTCCGGTCCAGGTTGCATGGCCGAAAAGTGTTGTATGAGTTATAGTCTGGTAGTGCAGGGGTGCTCTCTGGAGCCTTGAACCAGGTCTCAATCACTACACAGATATCGATGTCCTCCATTTTAAGGAGTGCCTCAAGTGAGTGCATTTTGAGATTTAGACATCTAGCATTGAGTAGCATTACCCTCAGTTTTTGCTTGCCTGTTCCTGTTATGGTGGTGAATTTATCATTTGGACCTTGCCTAAAAAAGGCACTATAGGGGCGGCAAGAGCCTTAGCCAGTATCCAGAATCCCAGGTGTGACAGGTGCAGGCCATCTCTGGCAAAGCATCGTGGCCTGCTCATGTGTATTAACCTGCAGTTTTAAATGGATAAGGAATGGTGTGTAAAAAAAACAGTAAAAATACATGATTTACAGCTTCACAACCCAATATATCAGTAATCACTATTGCATGTAAGTCCTGCATACCCTTAAACTTGTTCCTTAGGACAGAGGGGGATACAATAATGTTACACCGATTAACAAATATGTCATAGGAAATGATACAGCATTACACTAATGATTCCCAGAAACAGCCAGTGTGTGCACAGGCTGGATATCTCAGTTTATTTCCTGGTCAATTCTGAAAACAGCATGATCGTACCTGATTATGTCAGGTTTAGGTAATAATAGAACAGAGATGTCAATTGATAAAACAGCTACATGCAGAGATTGGAGAGTAGATACACAATGAAATGGCCTGTTGACAAAGACATGGTGATTTCAAGTTTGTTGTTGATTGCTGGGCTTCAAAAGGAGCCATAGTACTATTCAGTCTATCAGGGAAAAGGTACAATCACCAGGTTTATCTATCTCACCCTCCTTTATCCTTTATCATGAGTGAGGGTGTTCCTCACACTGTTTGCAGAATCGGTGCAAAGGTGAGAGGAAGCATAGTCGACAGAGTTGCAAAAGAAATGAGGGAAGGGTCATACACATATCTTTGGCGCATAGTTCTTAGAAGAACTGCAGTCAGTTTGTTCACTCAGGACCACTGCATGCCCACTCCAAGAAGAGGGGACATACAGAGGGAGGCTTAGGAAATACCCATAGTATGATGGAAATCATACCTCTGAACCTCTTAGCACAAAATATCTGGACAAAGCCCAAAAAAAAGTGGTGTCAGTAACCCAAAAATAGGACACATTTTAAATATTACTCTTATAAACTTAGAAATTATTTTAGAATAAAAGTTTTGTGTTACATGCATTTTCTAAGGATATGAAGTCTGATGCTCAAATCTCTTTGATTTTTTAATGAGTTCAATCTTCACAAATTTTCTAGAAAACCACAATTTTTATGAGGAACATACCAAAATATGAGGCAAAAAATATGGAAATTCTGCAAAAATATGGACAGTTGAGATGTATGATGGGATTCTTTATCACCTCTTTTACCCATATCACTGGGAATGAATAGATCTGCGTTAGGGTATGCACAGAGGCTGAATGATATATGATAAGTCACAGTCGCATAAGAATATACCCATTCCAAAATGCATAAAAAATATACTGCATACCCAGATTTGTGGATGAGGCCACACAGGCCATAATAAGATGAAAACATCTTCTGGCAGTCTACTACATATGGCTGAAGTAAAAACTGGTGATAATCTCTATCCTACAGTCCTTGGTTTAATTATGTTAGTCTACATTTGCTTATTGCTTGACCTGCAGAAGTCAGATAACCAGCCTACCTTTAAAAACATGGATAACAAATTAACACAAGTAATTTCTAATGACTTGCCAATTCTGAAAAGTTCATTATTCGTTATACAGAGTATACTATATTGATGTCTGCTACTGCTAATCAAGGTAGGGCAGTGACCCACATAAATCCTTTTCAATGTCTCAACATAAAATAAAACAAAATAACAGCAGAACAATCCAAGGCAACGCAAGACCATGTAAAAACAACCAAAGCATAAAATAAAGCTGTTTTATTGAAGGAAAAAACTTTCAGTACTTCAGAAACAGGTAAGTGATTTCACCATAGGGCTTTGTCAAACCATAAAAACAATTATACAGAGCCAATCACATAAAGAGATCAATTAAACAATAAAATGAGTTCTTCCATAGAGGCAGTACACATTAAAGAAACAGTAGACATTAAAACCATATACTTTAAAAATATGTCAAAAACTAGTACAGCATCAAAGAAACAACTTTTAGGAAACTTCAGCATAATAGTAAACATAATAAAAATGCTCAATATATTGCAGAAGGAATTACCTAACTTGTAGGGCTCTTGATTTCAGTATGGGTTTCAATGGGACTTTGTCACTGAGACCTAGTCCACAGTCTGCCCTTAGTCTAATTATCCGTTTAACTTCTCTACTTTCTGTATGAAATGTTCCATATCAATGTCTCCCTGCCCGATCAAACATCTTTTTCAATGTCTGTCAATGGGTCACACCTGGTGATAATTTGTGTTTTTGTTGCCCCCTGCTCATTGACCATGTCCTGCCACCCCTGTGGCCACTGTTGATGGGTAAAGGGAGTGTTGGTGCAGTAAAGTTCTGGTTCTTATTAAACACAGGGGGGCAGTGTCTGGTAACAAGCACCACCTGGTTAGCTGACTTGCTTAGAGTCAAGGTAACTGTACCAAACTGGTTTACCTGGTTAACTGATGAAATAAAGTAAGTACTATCCAGGGTAAGATCTCATATTTCAGCAGATCATAAGGCATACTTTATTTGCTGATATTTGTTAACCAGGCAGAGCACTGTTTAGTATGGGCCCTTTTATTTTCTCATTCAGTATGTTTCTCAGAGTCATGCAGTAGACAATGGAGGCTGATGGAATCAAACCCTAATTACTGTGAGCAGTTTGTAGCAATAATCCTCTGCACAAACTGATAGATAGTACATCTCAAATATGACCAGACTAAGAAACTTAAAATAGTACATATGACAGTAGTAATGCAGTTTTATAATGGTGAGGAGGATGCAGATAGTTGGTTTACCTGATTAAACAGCTTTTACAAGAGGCCAAAATATTAGCAGAATAGATCAGGTAGATAGTTCTTATCAACAATTCAGGTTAGTCTTCTTATGATTGTTCTATCTGCTTTGTTAACAAGAGGAAAATAATTGACTTATTATAATTTCATTACTTGATTATTTTTCTGACTAGGAATTGAGATTCACTGACTGATAGCTTAATCGGTTTATACTTTGCACTTCTTGTAAACAGTCTCTGGACCTGTTGGTGCATCGCCTTTTATTATAGCAACTTTCACTGCAGTCCTGAGATCACTGGCCTACTTTATCTGAAACCAGCTATACAGGGGAATGCAGCAATTTTAAAGTGCTTTCTAAGCTGCAAAAATAGGAAAATGTTCAGTGAAGAAGATATTTAATCCATTGCTTTAGCCTCTATGCTGAGGGTAGTGCCACACATGTGATTTGTTTGCCATTTAAACCATGTGGATAAGGCACCTTTTAAAATGCTGTTTAGGATTATACTTTGTTACCATATCTTCAATCAGCGCAGCTCAAGCTCCAACAGTCTGTTCATTACATATTATTTCCTTATATCACTTTGAAGTCTTTCTCCATTCACAGTAGTCACATGACCATAACCTAACTTTATTTCTCATCATCTCTGTATTAATCATCTGTTTGGCAGGCATACAAAACATGACCTCCAGTAGATGAATTTTGTCTTCTGAGCCTTCCCTTCAGATTATTTGTAATCAGATTAGCTCTATCCAATAAATATGTTATTTACATGTTTTGTTAATTGGGCTGAAGCCCAGTTTCAATGAATGCATGGGAACACAATCTGTTTGAAAGACATGTTCCAAGCTGCACAGTAGGCAAATGGGTACTTTTCCAACCCCTACCACACATTTTAGGAGCTATTGCTAACTGTCTTTAGGTTCATGCATTCTAATCTATAGTTTAGCAGCCGTAGTAAAAAAAGAAGTCTGTATTTCTTTAAGACATATTTGGCAAGAGTATTTTAGCAATGCTGATGAATCCACTTTATTGTTAAACTCTGAATGCTAAATTTAAAGTGCCTCATTACAAATTATGCCAACACAATTTATTTCTGCAATTTGCTATGACTGACAGTTGGGAATTTTATGAACGTGGTGATACCGCAGTACTTCCTCAACTATAGGATCAGTGAACGTTGGGTGATGTTCTGTGTGTTAAACATTTCCTCACATAATATATAGGGGATATGGAAAATGCTAAATATATTCAAAGCCCAATCTCAATATTTATACCTAAACAGTATTGTTTTTTTCATAAAGTCGCATGTCGTTAGATGGAATCAGTAAATCAAATGCGAGCAGATGCTGCAGGTCAGAGCTCTCCACTTGTTTGCTCAAGAATCAGGGATATAGCCAAAAATTATAAGAGACAAACAGCTACAATGATTGACTGTTTTTTTAATGTTACCCTATTTCATTTCTAAAGTTAACATAACAAGCATATTTTGTACCAGCATGCACGATTTTTTTGTATTAAGAATAACAGACATAAAACGTGGTTGCTAATATAGAAAGTTGCACTACTCATAAATCTCATGCTCGCTATTAAGCCATTTTCAAAGCAAACTTATAGAACCGATAACATGATAATCATCAGACTCAGAAAATGTCAGCTTCGCAGCTGCACAGAAAGGTAGGCTGTCATACAAAGGTTTAGTACTTAGTACACTACTTGAAAGCCGCGGTATTTGTCTGATTTGCAGATGACCTTCAGTTTACCACGAAAACAGGTGTGATTGTAACCATCAAATCCATGGGGACTGGGTGACATCTTCTCTTAATAAATGCAAGCAGGAGTCATCTCCAACAGAGATTTATGGCAAAGGGGACAACACTTGAAAGAAGGTAACATAAACAGTTTGGGAAATTGAACGTGTACTATCGATCCAAAGCCATGGGGGAAGAAATAAGCCAAAAGGCACCACTACAGCTCCTAAAATGCATGGTAGGGGTTTAACGGAAAAGTACCGGCAAATGAAGACCATGGAATCAAACCAAGACTGCAAGTTTACACTTATTTTGTGCTAACCAGATAAGCCAAATGGGCAGAAGTGCAATTCCTCAGGGATGACCTGTGAGTACTGTCTGGTTATGTGACTTTCTCAGAGTCACACGGTATGCAAACAGAAGCAGAAAAGATCAAAACTCAGGTTATAGGAAGCAGTTCTTTAACTGTTCATAGCCTTAACTGTCTGCAATAACTCTTCTGTTTAACAGTTTTCTCAGACTCCTTTACATTATGTTGAAGTGTCACATTGATTAGGATATTATAGTATCCTTTTCTGGTATATTAAAAATCATATAAAATATAAATAATAAACACTGACTGAACAAGATTCTAGTTTTCTTTACAAAGAAATATAGATTTCTATAACAAATTTTTCTTCAAACATGGTTTAGAAAGGAATGCCAACATCTCTACCTAACTGATATCATATTGCCATCTAAGAACATATAATCAGAAACATAGATGTTTTATTTCTGGTTTCACATTATTTTGAGACCAGCCCTTTAAGTTTTCTGTGCACATCACTTCTAGACTTCTCTGTTTTGAAAGATATTTGGTTTTCTCACTTCTAACTCATAGACAATCTTTATAAACAAAACATTTTTTTTGCACCTGAAGAATTCTCAGAAAAATAAATTCTTCTGTGAAGAAAAATGTGAACAGTATTTATATTCTGACAATATATTATAATCAGTGCATTTTCTATGCACTTGTTTTAAATGAACACCACAAGAAATAAATTATTCTTTGATTTACTTTATTGCTATCATTTATATGCTGCTTGCAAAAAATATTATCTCATGTGTCATGTAACAGACTGGTTTCTAAAACTTCCTATAGTATAGATCAATATTTCTCAAATTGTGAGCTCTGCCTCCCTGTGATGGCTCTAGACTGTTTTTGGGTTATTCAGAAAATGTGATCATAAAATTATTGATATTTTGCTATTGTTTCTGTGGTAGGACTACACTGTGTACAGACTCACAAAAGTCGACATATTTACTTGCAAATTAACATTGCTAAAATCAAGTGATTATCTAAATCTGAGTTATGCTAGCTATAGAGTCCGAAACTTTGAGTCTATCATTGGATCATTTTACAGAAAGTTGGAAACTTGCTTCAAGACTGTGTAAACTCAGAGGCTAGTAAATGAAATTAGGAGGAGCAGGAGGCTCAGCAAAGGGGATACAGCAGCCTTGCCTCCACTTCATTCAGTACTATTTTAATTTTTCTATTTAAGACTTGTAATGAAATTGCCCTCATCTAGGTTGGACTCTAAATTTCTACATACTGTATCCCAGTGCTTGCATGTATGTGTGTGTAACCACAAGTGCATGTGCGTGTGTGCGTACATATATATATACGTGTGTGTGTGTGTGTGTGTGTGTGTGTGTGTGTGTGTGTGTGTGTGTGTGTGTGTGTGAGAGTTAGATCTGATTCTTTATATTGATGACCACATATGTACTCTTAAAACATTAGTTTAACTTTTGATGATTACTGCCATTTTTCTGCTTTGTGCATACATGATGTTGTTGTTGTTGTGTCTTTCGGCTTTTCCCGGTTAGGGTTGCCACAGCGGAACTCCGGTCCGCTAATGATTGGCAGTTGATTTTTACGTGCTGAGTTGCCAGCCCTAACGCACAACCTTCAACGAAGTTATGTCCATTCACGCATGTCTCCACGCAGAAGACGCTCTAGCTGAGAGTTGAACCGGTCAGCGTCTTACTGTGAGGTGACAACGCTACCACAGCACCACTGTCAGAGACTGGATTTTATTATAATGCAGTCTGAGATTCAGAATAATCCAGATAGTAAACTCAAGGACAAAACTCCCCCATAGAAGTTATAGTATCTAGTATCTGTGGGCCACGTACAAAATAAAAGCTTATTTTTGTAAAATGTACTCAGACTGGTGCAGGATACCTCATGCCATTTCAAAAGGCCTTTCACAATGGAATAACTTATTGTTTTAAAACACTCCATGAAAAGCAAAATGTCAAGTTCTTTTGAGTTCTTTTTACAGTGCTGCAGAGTGAATCATTTGATTTTGAAGTAGCCACAAAATGATAAAATATATGTTTATCATCCCATAAACAAGGACAGATGTACTAGATGTGGGAGGCAACCCCCATCCCCACCACCACCACCACTGAACTTATATGTACCAACTCTGAGGTCACACTTGAAAAAAGGAGACATTTGCGAAAAGGAAATCATGTCTTGCAGAACTCGTCAACAGTAATTTTCTAGGGAGGAATTCTGATTGTCAGTGACTTGAAGCTCAGGCAGTCAAAGCTTGAGAGGTCATGCTTTGACAATCAGTAGGTTAGCCTACACTAGGTACACACAAAGATACACACAGAACTGTAAATAAGTCATCTGGTTTGCTTTGCAGCTCCCCAAATTGGTGACACTCTCAATTCAAAGTTGAAGAGCAAATAAAAAAAGTCTTCTCAGAGATGAATACCAAAAAAGAAAAAGACACACACAGATTCACAAAATCAATTCCATTAATCGTACATGATCCAGTAACTGTTTTATTTTATTAAATAAAACAAAAAACACTGGATCTGTCTTCCTGATGCATTTGCTAACTACTTATTTTTGATGCTGAGATGTATGCTGACCTGGTACTTAGTTGTAAGTGGTTCCTGCTCCACAAATCCGCCTTTAAGAAAGAAACAAACCACAATAGTCATTGAATCAAAGGAATTTTGAGAATATGTGCTGCATCACCTCATATTCAAATCAAGCAGTTGCTGTTTCTGACGTGGATTTTTTTCAGGTATCTTGTCAACAGAAGCACTTTAATTATTTCTTGTTCTTTTCTTAAATTTTATGGATGGTCTGACATTCTGTTGGAAGTATTCAAATAAGGCTTCTGTAGGCAAGGCATGCCATCTCAGATAATCTCCTTCTGAGTTTGAAACATATTCAGTAAATGATTATAATTATTTAATAGTACAACACTTACTCTATCTAAGAATGAACATGGGAATTGTATTGTTTTGTTTATGTCAGAAGTGCAACTACAAGGTTTTATCTAAGTTAGCAGTGAAATGCAGTCACTCAAAAAATTAAGCGGTAACTACTTAAGTCCTTAGAAAACAGAGTGAACAAAATGGAGGAACAAACAGAGCAGGGGAGATTAGGAAGACACTTATTCTATACTCCAGGGGTGTTTGATAATGCTTCATTTAGTCTCACTGTTATCTTTGCCCTGCCATATGGTATCACTGCAGTCTGTCATCAGTAGTCATCATTCATAGGTTCATAGGTTCATAGGTGTGTACTAGGCTAATGTCTCTGGAGCCTTTACAAGCCTAGCCCCAAAAAAGTGTCCAGGCACCATGCCACCAGATATTAGTTCACAGTGCGCCTATCCAGTAGGGCAACTGGAATAATCCCTGGAGTGAACTTTCGGTTGCCCATCCACTCATCAAAATTTCTCTTGAAGATGGCTAGCGAGGTGTTCTGTTTGACATGAATGGGAAGCTTATTCCAGAGTATGGGCATTCTTTGGGAGATGAGTCTGTCCCTTAATTGTGGTAATGAGTTTGTGATCTCTGGATCATGTGGTGCGGGGGGATTGGGATTTCTTTAGGTGTAACATTTCAAGTATGGCTGGCTTGGACATGGCTTTGTAAGTCAAACAGATATTACCTCTAAGTAGATGATAAGAGACTGAGAACAGCTGAAGTTTCTTGAGTCTGTCCATGTAGGACATGTGTTTAAGGCCTATGTTCCTTTTTCTGAGGTACTTTAGTGGCCTCTCCAGCTGTTATAGGTGTCTTGTCAGGTACATGCCAAATGGGATGTTATATTCGATGATTGCTTTAATGAGGGATGAGTAGAGAGGGATGATGACCTCTTTCTTCCTGGATGTGAAACCTTTGGTTATAAGATGTACCACGCAGAAGGACTTTCTGACCACATTCAACACACATAAGTGCTTGTTTCTGTTTCTTTTTGATCATCTCGGAGACATAATTCCTCACTGTTTATATTACTCCTACCTGTCAATCACTAGATTTACCTTAACCAGAGTATGAAAATAACTTAAATTCCAAAACCGTTTTTATCTCCTACTACTTTTCTCTTCTTTTCCCTCTTTCTGAGCTTGTTGCAGTGATGCACAACACCACCACACAGTATCCATACTTTCTCAGTTCCAAAATAACAAATCAAAGCTATAAAGTAAGCATGTGGTATTATCCACAGGAAGTAATGAAGCAAGGCTGTCCAACTTATTTGCAGAATGATCATCTGAACCCATATCACATCCTGTTTACATTGCCTCTGTCACATCGTCCAGGTAAGGATTGGCTTTCAAATCCAGCTTCTGGTGCTTGTCAATCAGTATACCTAAGAAAGCATCAGTATGCAAAATGTACATGAGGAAGAATGGGGTTTAAGGGAAGACAAAAACTCAACACTTTATATGACATTGGAGTGAATAATTGTTTGAAAGAAAGAAAAAAAATGCATATGTAATATACAGTATAATGCATGAAAAGGAAAAATGTAAATATGGTTTGTTTTTGCCTCTCTTAAGTAATAATTTATTTATTGTATTTCTTTATTTATTTATTTAACATTTGTTTACTGGTAAAATCTGACTGGGACAGAACCCATTTTCAGCAGAGGCCTGGGGAGAAGCGCTCCAAACGTATGTCTTTGGAATTTAATAACAGTGTTTAAAAAATAAAAAGTATCAGTCAAATTCAGCCCTTACAGTGCTGGTTTACACAGAGATTTACAGTTTTCAGGGTTAACTGCTGACTTCAATAAAGCAGCCAGACATATAAGCATTTTTTTTTAATTTATTCTTTATTAACCAGCTTTGTTTCACTAGGCTAGTAGCCTCTTTTCAGGGGGTATTTATACTAGTTCAGGAAACTTGGGCAGAGTAGGAAGACACTTCTTCTATACCCCGTGGGTTTCTGTTACCCATCCACTCATCAAGACTTCTCTTGAAGAGAGCCAGAGAGGTGCTCTGCCTACTCTTATCAAAAAGTGACATGGGATCTTTTACATCCATTTGAGCTACCACCAATGCAGGCAGATGGGACCTCTCAGGTCAAAATCTCGTCTAAAGGATAACACACTCAAAAATGCAGTACCCTGATCTTCTGTCTGCCCCCATTTCTTCCCCCTATAAACTTATTTCTCAGAATAACACCTTTACATCTGAATAACATGATGTTGTAGAGTAATATGTTTCTACTATCCTTACTGGTCTCAAATGAGAAGAACTGTAGTGCCTCTATCTTACAGTTGTATTAATGCACCACCATCCCACAGACAGTTTTAATAGCTTTCCACTGGATTCCGTCCCACAGCTTGATGAACTTTCCCTCATATGTCTTCTAGGACTGAATGCAGTACTCAGACAGTAGTCTTAGTAAGGCCATGCAGTGTCAACTGTCCCTTTGTTTATAAAAACTATCCAGCTAAGGGTAAACCCCAGCAACCCATTTGTGTCTGTCACTGTCCTCTCACTTTGTTGCTGGAGACCCAGCACAGGTGTGACAAACTCCCCTGGATCTGTTTCTACTGTATTACTATCAATTCCACTTCCCTCACCTTATAGCACTGGGGATTCTGTGCCCTAAGTGCAGCATTTACATATGTTTGCACTGAATCTCAGCTGCCATGTTTCTGCCCACATGTTCAGCCTTTTAGGATCCTTTGCTAGACTCTGTACTCCATCTTCAGCTGCAGCACTTATATTTGTGTGTCTAGCAGAGAGGCTGATCTAGCAATCTGCACCATGAGATCTATCAGACAAAGACACTGCAGAGCACTGGACCCAGGACAGTCTCCTACAGTACACTGCTAGTCAGGTTGGTTATAACTGATATCGTCCCTCTCATCACAATCTTATGTATAAGTCCAGTCAGCCATGCAGCAATCCAGTTCCTCAGTCTTGGTCCTGCCTAACTACCCTTCCATTTTCTCCTCAGCATCCTGTGTTGAACCCAGTGAAATGCCTTACTGAATTATCAGAAGACCACATCTACTTGTGCTGCCCTGTCTTGTTTTCTGGTAATTCAGTCATAGAATTAGATCAGTTTTGACTGACAGCTCCTTCTGACTCTGGACCCATGTTAGCCGCTGACATAGAGACTGTTGTCTTCCTGAGGTGCTACTGTCTTGCCATCAAGAATCTGTCCATGACTTTCCTTGCCATGGTTGTTAAAATGCCTATAGACCACAACAGATTTTTTGTGATCCCCTCAAGCCCCCCACAAAAGAAACCATAGCTGCTGCTTTCCAATGCTCTGCCACTAATGTATAGCCAGAGATGTGTGGAAGCTGTTTGTCAGGGGACTGCCAACATACAGGCAAGACATCTGAGGACTGTAAGAGACCATCCATTCAGTTCTTGTGCTTCATCCTCCTTAAAGGGTAGCTACTTCACTCTGAAACTCCTCACTCTGTACCCTGATTCACTTCTACTGTTCTCACTATTCTTCACGCCCCCCTCTCAGTATGGCCCCCTACTCTTGTTTTCGTTTTGAGGAGTGATGCGAAGAATCCATTCAATACTTTTGTTTTTTTACAGTCTTCTGTAATGTCTCTCACACCTTTGTACAGCATGGCTAGTTTTTCATGATATGTAGCTAATAAAAAGCCTTCACTTTCTAGGTCCTTTCCTTGAACTCATGTTTACCTTTAGTTTTTCATGATATGTACCTAATAAAAAGCCTTCACTTTCTAGGTCCTTTCCTTGAACTCATGTTTACCTTTAGTTTTTCATGATATGTAGCTAATAAAAAGCCTTCACTTTCTAGGTCCTTTCCTTGAACTCATGTTTACCTTTAGTTTTTCATGATATGTAGCTAATAAAAAGCCTTCACTTTCTAGGTCCTTTCCTTGAACTCATGTTTACCTTTAGTTTTTCATGATATGTACCTAATAAAAAGCCTTCACTTTCTAGGTCCTTTCCTTGAACTCATGTTTACCTTTAGTTTTTCATGATATGTAGCTAATAAAAAGCCTTCACTTTCTAGGTCCTTTCCTTGAACTCATGTTTACCTTTAGTTTTTCATGATATGTAGCTAATAAAAAGCCTTCACTTTCTAGGTCCTTTCCTTGAACTCATGTTTACCTTTAGTTTTTCATGATATGTACCTAATAAAAAGCCTTCACTTTCTAGGTCCTTTCCTTGAACTCATGTTTACCTTTAGTTTTTCATGATATGTACCTAATAAAAAGCCTTCACTTTCTAGGTCCTTTCCTTGAACTCATGTTTACCTTTAGTTTTTCATGATATGTACCTAATAAAAAGCCTTCACTTTCTAGGTCCTTTCCTTGAACTCATGTTTACCTTTAGTTTTTCATGATATGTACCTAATAAAAAGCCTTCACTTTCTAGGTCCTTTCCTTGAACTCATGTTTACCTTTAGTTTTTCATGATATGTACCTAATAAAAAGCCTTCCCGTTCTAGGTCCTTTCCTTGAACTCATGTTTACCTTTAGTTTTTCATGATATGTACCTAATAAAAAGCCTTCCCGTTCTAGGTCCTTTCCTTGAACTCATGTTTACCTTTAGTTTTTCATGATATGTACCTAATAAAAAGCCTTCACTTTCTAGGTCCTTTCCTTGAACTCATGTTTATCTTTAGTTTTTCATGATATGTACCTAATAAAAAGCCTTCACTTTCTAGGTCCTTTCCTTGAACTCATGTTTACCTTTAGTTTTTCATGCTCCTACCATCTTTGTTGCCTTTTCACTGGCTTCTCTACTACCTTGCTTTCTCACCTGTTGTAGATCCTACCTTGTGCACTAATTGCCAGGATCTTATACTTGTTTAGCTACATTGGCATTCTTCCCTTTTAACCCTTTAACTTCTTCCTCAAAGCCTTGACCACAAGCCAGAGTACCCCACCACTAACCTATTCCCATAACTTGTGCACTCTGTCAGTTTGCTGACAGTCTCTTAATTCCTTTATAGACACCCTCCCCCAGCAGAACATAATCCACTCTTCTAAAAGCCCATACCATCATCTCTGTCTTTTTATTTTTATCACAATAACTGATTGTAAACTACAAATCAGCATGCTTTAACTTGAACACCCATAATGTCCTGTACCAGGTAGCTGCAACCCTCATTGTTCAAGACACTAAGTTCTACTTCCTTTCTATCCTGGCATTTGGAACCACGTAGTCTGCTTCTGGCAGATTCATTTCCCTATGATTTTTATCCACTTCATCCTAACCCTCTTCACCATCATCTTCTCCAGTCTTCACCACCCCCCTTTCCTGCTTCATCTGGTGGATAAAACCTTAACTTCCAGGGCATGTAAGCTAGCTTCTCCCTTATAATGTCACATGTGTTGCCCCTATTTATGTACATTACTATTTTTCTCTACCTCTCCCTTTGCTGACACTCCAGAGCAACCAGTGCCCAAACGCCTGCATGGTCCTCCCCATCTTGTCACTGGCCCAAGTTTTTGTGATTCCTTAAATGCATCACTGCTTGCAGCACCTCCATTTTCCTCTGGGTGGAGCTTCCTTTGTGAGCAAGAAAGATAGCAAATGAGGAACTGACTGAGAGAAGAGTGGAGGAAGATATATGCCTAAGTGTATTCCTTACAGGATAATCCAAAGTAAGTGACATTTTGAAATAATGGCTTTCAATACCATCCCCCACTCTGGAATTACAGATAAACTCACTAAACTGGGCATAAATCCCTATGTCACAAGATGGGTGGCTAACTGGCTCACTTACAGAACCCACACAGTAAAAGTAGTTGAATCCAAGTCCGACTTCAGACCAGTAATTAGTGCAGTACCACAGGGTTCGGTCCTGGGTCCTCTCCTGTTCGGCATCTACTTCTCTGAAGTGCAGGCCAACACAGAAGATTTTTGGCAAACTGGGAGCCATAATAGAATCACCTAATGATATAGGCATTCTACAAAAGGGCCTCACAGATACAGATGCTTGGTGTCAAAGTCATGGCCCCAAGTTCAATGCCAAGAAGTGCATTGTCATCCCCTTTGGGAAAAACATAGTACCCATGAACTACGACATAGGCGGTAGCTCACTAAACACCGAAAGTGTGATAATAGATCTCAGGACACAGGTGGACAGTAGTCTCTCCTTTGATAACCACATCACCACAGTAGTCAGGAAATCCTTCTACGTGGCACACCTCATCACAAAAAGGTTCTCCTCTAGGAAAAAGGAGGCCATTGTTCCTCTCTACTCATCCCTCATCAGACCCATTATAGAGTAGAATGCCCCATTTGGCATGTATCTCACAAGACACCTACAACAATTGGAAAGGCCACAGAAATATGTCACTAAGAGAATTACTAGCCTCAAACAGATGCCATACGCAAACCATCTCACTAAACTCCAGCTCTACTCTGTCGCATATCGCCTACTCATAGGTGATCTCTGCCTAACATACAAAGCTATGTCAAACCCAGAGCTGTTGGACATGCTCCACTTAAAGAAATCCCAGTCTCTCCATACCACATGCTCCAGGGACATAAACCTTGTCACCACAATAAACAGAACATGCTGGAGGGATAGATTCCTGTCCCAGAGACTTCCCATACTCTGGAACAAGCTACCCATTCATGTCAAGAAAAGCTCCTCATTGGCCCTCTTTAAGAAAAATCTTGACGACTGGATGGGAAATAGATAATTCACCCCGGGGATCACTTCTGTGGCACTGCTCAACAGGGGCACAGGAAAATAATTGTCTTCGGTGGCAAAAGCCAGGGAACCTTTTTGGCTAGGCTTATATAGGTCCTAGGGCTGATAGCCTAGTACCTACCTATGAACCTATAATTTGTTTTACTGTTGGAGTGAGATGATTAACCTGATGCTCAGAATTCTGTTTCCTGGGGAGACAAATTTGATATAACCATGTTCAAAGATACAGATGTTTCTGGTTGTGTTTATGAAACATTAATTGATAGTGTTTCTATTGTTCCTATACTAGTGCCCATTGAATTGAATTGAGTTTGATTGGGCTTTTTAGTGGCAACTCTTTATTTGAAGCAGGTTCGGACAAAATAAGTAGACATTAGAAGACAGTGAACCCAAATCAATTAAAGATATTTAAAATGAGAGCATAGGTAGTCTCCACTATTACAAGGTACAGTGTTGCAAGACTATTTTACCAAGGGGACATGGTTAAAATATCTAAGTGGATGTTTATGGAAAACCTTCTTTTAAAAGAAGAATGTGGTTTGAAACCCAAAAATCTGCATGCCCTGTTGCATATGCCCAGAGACTATCCATTTGAACAGAATTACAGAAAAAATGTCCCTTTGTAGAAATTCCTCTCCTATTATGGTTCTAATGCACAGTCAGTTCTGTAGAATGACTTTGAATTTAATCTTTTTTATAGAAATCTGACAAAACAAGTAACTGTTCTTTGTCCACAAGAATTTATGTTAACTGCTGACATTAATGTTTGGCTCCAGTCTTCCCATGACATTCTTGAAGACACTGTGCCTGTTTTTGATTCTTTATGAATTTGGAACAGAGAATGAAATGTGAAAGTGAAGCAAACATGCAAGAATGGCATGGTGCAGCATTAGCCTAACAGTTTTTTTTTTATTCTGAAAAGGGAGTCCTTTCTTATGGTGCCCAGGTTATCTCCTACTTTCTGTTTGGAAAATGGTTATGTTATAAATAACTATAAAGAGGTACTGTGGTCAGACAGGAGGAGAAAATGGTTTTGATTTAGGTCAGAGTAAGGGTACTGCAGATTATGCAGCATAGACAGACATGTTTCCGTCTACAAAGTAAAAGCTGGATATAACATGCATGTAGAATTAGAGCATTGCCATTCAGATCTTATAGAAATAAACAGAAGGACTTCATCTGGAAACAAGAGAGGATACAAAAGCAGTTAAACCACAGGAAAAGAAAATGAAAATAAACAGTATGTTCAAGTCTCTAACATTATTTTAAAATGAGAGGAAGCAGCAATATCCTAGAAGAAAGATGGGATGGCTGTAATACCTAAATATAGTAAAGACCCATCAAATCCAGATAGGCCCATTTCAATTCTAAACCATGATTATATAGTGTCTGTACTGATAATGGCTAAAAGAATGACAAGGGTGATGCCGAAATTGATGGATATGGATCAGTGTGCTTTTGTGGAGAGGAGGCAGACATTTGACAACATTAGTGATTATCAAGAGGGAAGCAGAGTTTAAGAAAATACTGCTGTGGTTGGTGGGTCTAATACAGAGAAAGCACTCAACAGAGTAAGCTGTGATTTCATGAGGAGGGCAATAGAAACATTTGCATTCCCTGATATAATAAGAATGTTAATTAGGAGGATATATGAGGGACCTGAGGCAAAAAAATAAAGTCTGTGGGCTGTTCTCTGACAAGCTGTGTCTGAACAGAGAAACCTGGCAGGGGTGTCCTCTTTTTCCTTTGTTGTTTGCTTAAATTTAGAGCCACTGACAAAGAACATAAGGGACTCGTACATTCAAAGATATAGTTGGTATGGTAATCAAGAAAGCAATACCCATATTTATGGGGACACAATTAAATGAAGAATTTAGGAGTCTGGATTAAAAATAATTGTGTTATGGCAGCTAAGGATATATGGAATGAGACAAAATAAAAGATAATACAAAAACTGAGAAAATGGAAGCTCTAATTTATAGATATGAATAGCAAGATACAGATAGAAAAAATGTTTTTAGTATCTTTAGTTATATATACAGGTCAGGTATATTGTTATCAACCAGAGGAGAACTTGTGGACAATAATTAAGAAAGAGTTGAAGGAATTTATTTGGGAAGTGGAGAGGATAAGGGTCAAGTGAAATAGGATGATCCTTCCAACTGAACATGGTGGTTTAGGATTACCTAATTTGAGGGGTTATGTTTGAGCTACACAGTTAAGGCTCATATACATAACCTAGGCAGAAAGCTATAATTCAGATTGGAAAGGGATGATGACGAAATGGTTTGTTTCAAGAAATAAGGAGGGAGTGGACATTTGGATGCCTTAAGGAGGATAACAACAGCCATGCAGAATATTATATTCATAAACAGCAGAAAGTATTCCAAGAACTAAGCCAACTCAAGAATTGACAAAGGGGTCTTTTGCCAAAAAGAATGACAGCAATTAGGGGTACAGAGAACTGGCAAGAAGGGGTTATAATTTACTAGAGAAAACAGGCAAAGGAACCAAGGTACTGGGAACAAATAGCTAGAGATGGAAAGGTAATATAAAGGAAAGAGCATACCTCTTAACCTCTAAGTGCAAGAAGTCTGCTCAGAGTCTAATATAATGGTGGTAAAAGGCTGAAAAATAGGGACATATTTTAGTATTGCTCTCATCAACTTACAAAGTAAATAGAATAACAGGCTTATGTTAGCATGCATTTTCTCAAGGATGTGAAGTCTGAAACTCAAATGTCTGTCATTATTTAATTACTTCAGTCCTCAGGGATTTGTCAGAAAACCATACAGTTTATGAGGAAAATACTGAAAGTAAGAGGCAACACTCTGGACATTCTGTGAACATTTGGACAGTTGAGAGGCATAGGAAAGAGGCCAAGAAGACATTTGGACTGAAAGTGATGGAAAGTAATAGAGTAACATCATAGCAAACTATCACAGGAAAGGATTTGTGTCTAATAAAGTACAATCATGCATTTTGTTGGTGGTAAGGAGGTTTAAGATTCTTCAGAAGTCTAGAAAATTTCAAAGAGGAAACAGACAATGAAAAAATTAAGGGATGATTCTGGTTGTATGACTCAGTATGTTATAGGATATATGGAAAACTATTCAGTGAATGTGACTGTTCAGGATATGTGAGAAAGTGTGAAACCAAAGATTTGTTGTGGGGAGGGCATTTATAGAGGTAGTGAAAACTATTAAGGAAGCAAATAATGGGAAGTATACAGGCTGAGACAGTTAGTTTTTATTTTACAATAAGTTAGGGGAAATGTGAGAGTGTGTTATAGACCAGGTAGCTAATTTTCTTTTTTAATTTTTTACTTTATTTTTAGAACTATATATATCGGGAGAGAGAGAGATGAAGACTTGTTTGTTAAATACGGATGTGAAACTATCTGTAATGCTCCTTAAGATGAAGTGGGTGGGATGGTTGCCTAAAGTAATGAACATGTTTCCGCCACGTGGTATTTCTTTGAGTGTCTGCAAATATCGCAGGGTATTATTGAATAAGGAAGGAAGTGGAGATGGTTATGGATTTGTATCGGATTTAGTAATAGCTTTTGATAATGTTCAGATTGGGAGCTTGTAGAGAAATCTATGTGAATCAAGGATACAAAAGAGGCTTGTGGGCTGTTTAAGGAAATTATTTTGTGGGGGAGAGCAAGTGACTTTTCATTAAGGGAAGTTTGTGTATATGTTTCTGTGTAAACAGAGGTATTCGTCTGGCTTTCCTTTTTATATGCATTTGTTGATATGCTATAGATAGATGTGATGTTTGTAAAAGGTGGATATGAGGTGTATATATGTGGTACGAACAACAGTAACAAAAGCTGTGACACACATGGATAATTTGTGTGCAGTGGGTAAACATCAAGAAGATATGGCAAGGCTGTGGACAGTGTATGTGGAGATCTCCACAGTAAGATAAATATTAAGATAAATTAAGATACATAAAATAAATATTATTATTAAGTATTAAGCATTAAGATAAATAAAGTGAAGTCTGAAAGTCTGAGGGCGATTCATGTAGATGACTCCATGATGGAGGGTATTGAGTTTAAGAATAATTATTTTGGCTCTTCAGAATTTATTGACTATAACTGATGACTGAAAATATGGTTCACCTGTGGACTAGTTATCAGATCATCCGCAAAAGTCTCCTAAGTGTACAATTCAGTAACATCTCCCCATGTGTTTCTCAGACTAAACCCCCCCCCAAGACCAGAATCCATTAATTAAATTAAAATTCATAGTAATTTTGCCTGTCAAACTGTTATGAGACTTTATACTAACATTCAGGGGTGTAGCTGGAAAATTCTACTTTGTACTCAGAAGCTCTTAGTGCTGTAATTACCACGGTGGTACAGTGGTAGCGTTGCTACCTCACAGCAAGAGGTTCTCCCGTTTGATTCTCAAAGTGGCTTGGGAGTGCCTTCTGTGTGGAGTCTGCATGTCCTTCCGCGGTTGGGTAGCGTTCGAAAGACATGTGTGCATAAATGGGCGTGCCTTCGTTGAAGATTGGGCGTCAAGCTGGCACCTCGGCGTTTTGTAAAAATCTACTGCAAATCATTAGTGGACCGGAGTTCCACTGTGGCGACGCCTTACCGGAAAAAAAGCCGAAAGACAAACAACTCAGAAGCTCTTAGTGCTACCCCCTTCCCCAGATGCCTATCACTTAAAAATAGACACATCTCTTAAAAATGCTGCCCTTCAAGCACTTAATAAGGCTAAGTAACATTTTCAGCTGTTCCCAACTATTAAAAATATTTTTTAGATTAGCAATATTACATCTGTTGTTAAAATCATTCAGTCAATTGTAGACATATATCCTGAAATTGCCATTTTGATATGATGTCCAGAAATAAAATACTCAGTTGAGTACAAAGATTCTGCTTTCCATTTAATGAAAGGGTCTCCACTTGGTTAACAGAATGTAATACATATATACATACAATCATACATAAACTATATAAGACAAATAAACTAGCTTTTCTAAACAAAGCAGTATTGCTCCTTTTCCCCTACATAATAATAAACAACAGCTGTATTAATAAATGTAACAACAGCCAAGTTTACAGCAAATGAAACCAAACTGAATATTGAAATGAATGATACAATAAAGGCATATTTTTTTAACAATGTGCCACAGAGAAAATGTCAAAATTAAATTAAAAATCCTTAAAATTCCAAGCAGTAAAAAGACAAAAGCACATTCCAAAGAAGTGCATGTCAGTACCCCTAGCAATAAAAAATGGAAGGTCAGGCAACAGGTGAACAATGATCCAAAGGGACCTATACATGGGCAATAAATAGTTGCCATGGATGAAAAATACTCGTATAACTATCAGATTCCAATTAATAGTCATTACTTTTCTTATATAGTGTGTTATGAGGGTAAATCCAGGAGAAGCATATATATATATATATATATATATATATATATATATATATATATATGGATTCCTATTACAAGAAAGAAAGTTCACTACTTCGAACTTGTAATTAATAGGAAGCCTCACTTCTGCGAAAGTTCACTTTAACGAAAGTGAACTTTGCGTAAGTGCACTTCACCAAAAACACTGCAGCACAGTGGAGGACATAAAAAACAAGATATGTCCTCCACTATGGTGTGATAGTCATAGACCTTAGGGTTAGGGCATGGGTTAGTGTAAGGGGATAGTTAGTAAAGCTATCCCCTTACCCTAACCCATGCCCTAACCCTAAGGTTCGTGACTATCGCACCATAGTGGAGGACATTGTTATGTCCTTCACTGCGCTGCAGTCGTCACGGACCTTAGGGTTAGGGCACGGGCTGTCCCCTTACTATGACCCGTGCCCTAACCCTAAGGTCCATGAGTACTGCATGGAAGTTCAACAACACTCATTTGTTGTACTGAACTTCGTGTAAGTGCACTTTCGATTAAGTGCACTTTCGCTGGAGTGAGCATTCCATGCACTATTTCAAATTAGTGAAAATTTGATCTAGTCTATGGAACCTATATATATATATATATATATATATATATATATATATATATATATATATGTATATGTATCTATATATATATATATATATATATATATATATATATATATATATATATATAGTTTGCAGAAAAATAAACAATCAAAAGAGCCATGAAATAAAATAAAAAAAAAATAAAGTACCAACTGCCTAAATATGAAGTATAGCAGACGTATAACAAAAGTATAGCAAACGTATATGGAAACTTTGGGGAAAGGATAGTTGGTAAAGCTGGAGATGAGGTGCTAACAATGCTGGAGTATTCCTTGTGCTTTATTACTTCAGTTTGCACAGCATGATACATTGTTGACTGCAGGATAGGCATGCTATTTGCAATAAAGAGAGAGTACTGCAGACAGCACTATAAATAATTTAAGGAAGAGATAAAAAAGGAGACAATGGGAACAGATAAGCTTAGTAATGACTTAAAAGTACATCAAGAAAAGAGTAAAAGCATAGAGCAAATATATACCCTGTGTTTGGAAGGTAACATATTTCTATAAAACTGGTTTAATCTCATTTAGTAGAACATCTTGGAACACCTCGAGTTAAGTAGATTCAAATGGGACAGATGGCAAATATAATGCTCAAAGTGCTGCACAAGATACCAATAATTCAGACAAGCAAATGTTAAACATCACTAGGACAAAATAAATATAGTAAAGACATGCATCTGGAGCATTTCTCCCCGGGCCTCCGCTGAAAACAGGCTCTGTGGAACCTAGTCGGACTTTCCCGGTCAACAAATGTTAAATTAATAAATAAAATAAATAAATAAATAAACCTGTTTCTCAGTGAGTGAGACCATGGTTAGACAAGGAAACATTTTTAAAGATTACTGTTCCAGACCATGAACAAAACTGAAAACATCTAGAAATAAAAGCAAAAGAATGTAAAAAAACAAGCTATCCAATAAGCACAGTGGTAAAAGAAATTAAATCAAAGCATATTTAGATAATGTCAGTGAACTAATAAGTGTAGATCAAGTAAAGAAAGGCAAATAAATGGGGTTGGCATTTTATCAGCAGAAGCTGATAAAAAACTTTAATCATATGCAGTAATATGAGGCATTTAAATCATGATATATCTGATCTTATAGCCTTAGAAAGTCTACGTTTGTGCATGTGTGAGGTTGCAAGCATGAACAGCTTTGGGAATTCTGGAATATGTCACATGTTTTATTCTAGGAGTCTGTGACATGGTTCCATGAGACTTTTTTTGCTCCACAGAACTCACAATAGGATGCTATAGGCTGCATGCTTTATTCTGTAATTCAAGACGGTACTGCATAAAATAATGCAAATAAAGGCTCCACTGTGTTAGTGACACTATTCGTCTAAGTCAAGGAGTGAAGCAAACCAAGTTTGCCGATTCTCATACCTCTCAACCTCTTAGGGCAAGATAACTGGGAAAGCCTGACTTAATGGGGAAACAAAGGCTCAAACATAGGGACAGATTTGAAATATTGCTGTTTTAAATTGAGAAAAATGATAGAATAACAGGATTTGTCGTAGCATGCATTTTTCTAAAGAATATAAGTATGGAACTCATCACTATTTAAATATGAAGTATGGAAATTAAATATATATCACTATTTAAATATGAAGTATGCAAAGCAAATGTTAACCACTATTTAGTGACTGCAGTCCTCAGACCATGCCAGTGATTTGCTTGAAAATTGTCAATTTTATGAGAAACAGATCTAAAATATGAGGCAGAAATCTGGACAGTTGAGAGGTATGCCAATTGTACACCACAGTTTTAGGGCAAAGAGTATATAGGTGATGCTGTAGCAGGAAGAGTTTATTTCTCATACAAGTATGTACATTTCTTTAGATTTACGGTTCTTTATTTAATTACTTTTTCAGTTGGGGAAATGAAACACTATGTCTCACTGTTTCCCTCATCAACTGTTTATTTCTGGTGTTTAGCAAAACTCGTACAAGTATGCATCTGAGGTATATTTTCCTTTGTGAAGAGTATGGCTTCATCAGGAGAGTTAGCCATCCTGCAGGAAGGCTTGCCTCAAACAAATAATTAGTGATTAAAAGCTAAATGTCAAAAATATTATGATATCCTTTGGAAAGATGTCTATGCCAAGAAACTGTCACAGTAATAATGTGTCTCTAAGAGTTGATTCAGTTGTTCAGGATTTGGGAATTAATGTGGACAGTGACCTGTCAATTGATGTGTCCACTATAGTGAAGAAATCCTTCTATATTACACAGCTGATTAACAAAGGAATATCTTTTAAATCCAATGATGTCATTGTCCCCCTTTACTCAGCTCTCATTGGGCAATCATTGAGTACAGTGTCCACTTTAACATGAATCTGTCCAGACACATGCAGCTTTTGGAAAGCCCACAGAAATGCAATACTGAAAGGATACAAGGCCTAATCAATATGTCCTATATGAAGTGAATGAATGCTCCGTCACAATACTCGGTATCCAACAGACTTGTGAGAGGTGACCTGTGTCTGGCATACAAGGCATCCTCTGACCCAATAAGGATGGACCTACTGCACATTAACAAGTCAAATGGCATCAGAAATATTCATTCTAAGTTTCTAAACCTCTTCTGCAACATCAACAGAACAGTTTGGAAGGACAGCTATTATCTCAAATAGGATTCCACTGCTCTGAAACAAACTCCCCATCTACATGAAACAAAACTCATACCTGACCATATTCAAGTACAGCTTGGATCTATAGATGGGAAAAAGAAAATTTTCCCCAGAACTGACTTCTCTGCTACTAATGGACATTTGCAGCTCCTAAATGCTTTATCCCATGCATGGGTCTCCTCAAATTATCGATGGTATGATTCTAGTTGCTCTCACTAGGGATAATATATAGTTATTGACCCTGTGATGAGTAAAGCCAATCTAACACTAAATGGAATAAGTTAATTCAAGTACCAAAACAATAAAAGGCCAGATTTAAAATGGCCCACAAGAGCAACTAGCCTATTACTTACCTATGAACCTATATCTGACAAATGTTTTGTAATGAGGCGAATAGTCTATAGCGGACTTAATCATCCAAATGCACTATTTCATTGAGCAGTGTCTGTACTGCATGTATAAGTTTGGGCTAGTTTAAATTAAGTGCCATTATTAAAATATGGTGTATTACAATGCTGAGTCTAATAAGTCAATGGTAAAGCATTGTTAAAAATCATATGGAGGATGCACTAGTCAAAATTTTGTTTCATTTTTACTGCATTGCTTAATTTTGTATGACTGAAATGTATAATATGTCTATATCTCTACCACACAATGATTAGATAAATAAACTGATGATTTACTACAATTATAAAAGGTATAAATGTATAGCATGTCTCTCAGGTGTCCATCATTTCAAGGAATGTCCTGATTTTTGTATAATACTTTTAGTCTGTTCCTCATACAAAGTATGGCTTTCTGACAATAATGAAAGACTTTTGAGTTTCAGACTTCATATAATCCAGAAAATGCATGCTAATTTAAACAACATTATTCTAGCAACTTTTTAAGTTTATATCAGCAATATATAAAACCTGTAACTGAATTTGTGTTTTTGTCCCCCACTTATTTTTGACTTTTCCCAGAACTCTTGGATTAAGATGTTGAGAGCTATGGGCTATAGCCATGGCTGGGGAAGATCCTTCACTTTTTACTTTGACAGCTAGGATATTGCGATCTGTAGTTTTGATTTATTACTGTTTGTTTCACGCTAGTCTTATTAGCATACTCATTTAATATTTAAGCATATTTAGTTCTTGCTGTAGGGTTTACCCAATCAATATTTGGGTAGTTTAGATCCCTTGTAAGGATTACATTTTCAATTTTTTGTATCCCCAGTTTAGTTGGGAAGTTTTCATGTTGTCTTGAAGACAAAAATGGTTTACAGTAAACACTTGTAATAATATATTCAGTGCTACAGATATTAATTATTCTATAACTTGTTTGTAGTTCTGAGTTTATTTTTCGTGTCTCAGCATTTATTAACAAAGAATGAGTCCCTGCCATCTATGCCATCAGATATACAACAATTAAAAGGGGTAGATCGTGAAATCTGCGATATGAACTTTAGGTCAAGTAACCAAATTTCAGCAAAAGTTTAAAATAATCATCTTCTAAACCACCCATTGTATTGCTGAGATTTCTGGCAATTATTTTCTGTTGTAATTTTGTAGAGTTACAAAAGACACTCTGCAGAAAAACATTTCTTCCCTTGTAGCTGTAATCTGTGAGGAGAGACACAAATCCATCATAGGTAATACTGTTTGAATATCGCAGTCAGCACTGATATGCATTAAACTTCCTATCCTTTTCAACATTTTCTTAGCCACTGACTGTATGCTTGAATTCTGTTATGGCATTTTGGTGCTATATAAAGTGATAGGACAACTGTTTTAAACATATGCAATATTTGCGTATTCATAAATAAGTTTGCTAATCATTCGGTGAAATGTCCACATAAAATGACTTTTCACATTATTCAGTCCAGCATGAACAAGTACCCTTAATCCTTTTCATTGTGCGATATCCCTTATCTTGGCCCCAAGTTGGCATGACACTGTCCACTTTGTCTAGTAAGATATGTGGATTTTTTATGCACAGTGGATTCAACTATTACTAATTTTTTTTAAAGCTGCCATGCTACAGCATCTGTATTATTGGGGGTTGAGTTAGGTTTAGTACATTCTTAAAACCAGCTATTTCATTGTTAGTAGCCTCCCCAATTACTTTTTGTATGTATAATTAATTGTGGTAAACGGGAGACCTGTGTTGTGTGCTATATGTATGAGGTTCTGCATATCTTGACCTTATGGTTCCTTGAGGTATAGGGGAGGCTTTTGTAGGTGTGGTCTTGAGAATCTCAGTGTATGTAATTGAAGGTATGTGTATGCAGACTTAGAGGGTAGGGTAGCTCCCTATGTTTTAGCCTCAATATGCTTGTATACTTAAACAATGCTTTGACTATGATTCCAAGGAAGGTGGGGAAAAGCTAAAACTCTACTAGAATTTAATTGTATGAATTTAACCAGTATATGAAGACAATTGTATGCTCATGTCAACAACAATAACAGAGACTGTTTCACCTGAAATGCAAGAAAATGAGTGCCAGACACCTACAACTTTGGACCTGAGGTCTTTCAAAACAATATGCCCTACCAGATAGAAGAAATAAAAACAGCAGTGGGAGAAGTAATGAATGGTACTACCCAGATAATAGTGTTATATACTGACTTAAACCTCTGCTGATCTTAAGTGAGCTGCAAGTCTCAGATCTAAGCTGCTTTGGCCTTTTGTCTGAGGGCAATATGCATGCAAAATTGGAATGAGACATAATTATTTTGCATCTGCAGATGATCTAAGACAATTTCAGTTTTAACATTAAAGACTGATTGAATTTCCATATTAAACTCAAATTGTTTAGCATCTGGAGGTAACCTAAGCCAATTTCAATTTTAAAATTAAAGACTGATTGTATTTCCAGATTAAACATCCACAACCCCCACATCTCTGTTGAACTTAGCTGCATCATAACTAATTTGACAGTAGTGAATGCATGACGACCATCTTTTGGTGGCAGTCACTCTTTCCTCCAACACTGAAATTTTTCTCCCTGAATCACTCAACAGTATAAATTGGGAGCTGCTGACATTTGTGGTGGAGAGCGGATGGTATTATCTGCTCTTCCATATTAGCATGTAACCTTGCCAGTGGGACCACCCTCTATGCTTAGGTCCCACTAGTGGCAAAAGTCATCAGTGTGGTGGTTTAAGAATTGTAAAGACTTACTGTAAGTAGGAAAACAGTGCTTTACCCAGTTGTGATGAGCCTTTTTGAATCCCAGTGATGATTTATATTTTTGCTAGTATTTTGTGGATTGCATCGTCTTCCATGTTAACTTTACACAGTGTTAATGCTGTATATAATTTTCATGCTGCAGACAGTTTTACCTTCCTGAGTATGTATTTTGCTGTTCTTGCTGCTTTGACATCAAAAGCTGAATTGTAAATACTGGGTGCTGTTTGTAGTAAGTGTTGAATACTTTTAATACTGGTAACTAGAAAGCAACAATAAAGCACAGATGATTTACCATTATACTGTAAACTCACTTTGGAATGAAGATAGGTCTACTAAATTCTTCTATTTGTGCATTCAAAATATTTTTGCAACTCTATAGCTGTCTTTTTTAATCTGCATTGTAAAATATCTGTCTACTCAAAATATTTGTTGAAAATCTACATTTTACTATCTTTTTCAATCTGCATTGTAAACAGTTTGCTATTCTAACTAATGTGATATCACTGAATATTTGATGTACTAAACTGTGGCCCTTTGGCCTGGACCATGGCTAATAAGGGTTTGGTGCCCGACCCACCTATCTGGTTATCAAATTTCAGTAAATGAATAAATGTTTCCCTCAGGTATGTAGCTGTGGAACCAGGAGGGTGAGGATTGACTGAGGTAGGGACACAGAATTCTGTAAGTGGTTTTAGGTGGTAGATGTGTCAAAACCTTTAATAAATCAAGGAAAGGAGATGAGGTGTTTTTGCCTTTATTTTTGTTTTGCTTTATGGCATTACTGAGACTAAGGAGAACAGTTATGTTGTGATGGGGAGAAAAATGTGTTGAGTTTTAGCTTGGAGATTATCAGTGATGATTCATGAGAAGGTGAACATACATTTTTCCCGGATTTTCAAAAGAGGTGAAAGGATAGCAGTGGATCTGTAAAGAGGGAAATCAGTTGAATTACAACCTTTACGAAGTTGCATAATGTAAGAAGCTTTCAAGGTTGCAGGGATATATGGTTATTAGAATGTAGACAGGGAATGATACAGTGTCTGCTGGAAGGTGTAGATATTCACCTGTCAGTTTTTCAGCATTTAGAGATGTTGATTTTAAATTAAATAGAAGTTTTCTGATTGTTGAGGTTTGGACACCTTGGAAGGTCAGACTAACTGTGATGTTGTCTAGTGGGGTTGGAGTGAGGAGGGGTGTAGTTAGCATATGTTTGATCTGTGATAGTATAGTATTTGTAAAAAGGAGTTAAATTGGTTTGCAATACTGTCTGTCTGATTAGTGGTTGTAGGAGCAGGACTGATGGAATGTTCGGGTCAAAGTATTTGTTTTATAGATAACCAGAATTTTTTGGGATTATTTTGGTGTCTGTGTTGGAGTTTAGAGTAGTGGAATTACTTACTAGTCTTTTTTTGTTTTTATTCAGGTTACCAAGATGTTTCAAAGTTTGGAAGATTTTAATGCCTTGTTAGCACACTGTATTTTCTGACATTATTTCTCTGTGTTAAATAGTTGCTTAGATTATTTTGTCAGCCTTATTGTTAGGGTAGAGTTCACTCTTTTTGTTCTAAATGGTGCCTGTTCATTTAAGAAGTTTAGGAAAGTTTTTTTTTGTAATAAAGAGACTAGCTCATACATTGGCAAGGTTTTTAACAAGTCCAATTATAGCGGCATAGGGAGCAGATGAAGGAAACCTTGTTGAATTTCGTTAGGTTTGCACTGTGTTTATGATCCCTGCATTACCTTAAGCACAAACCTATGTTTTGGGCTCCAGCAGAGGCTGCTCATCCTAGAGAGTGCTTTACCTTCTTGCATATTCGATTAGCAATGCTGCTTGCTTTGTACAGATCATCGATCGTGTTAGCTACAGCTTGGCGGTATGGTACTAGCTTATTCAGGTTCTACTGTTGTCTAAGTATGGAAGTCGAGAGATGGTCACTAATCCAATTAGGTAAACATCCACAAGAGTTTACGATATGGGTTTTAATAGTAAGTAACCAATGTAGTATAGATTGCTTGTTACTTTTCTTGTTAAATCTTGTGGAATTATTGATTAGCTGGGAGAAACCAAATAACTGTACTGGGTTTGAGGGGGGGATGACTGAGTTACAAGGATAACAATTAATACTTATGATGCCTATGATTGTGGTTTCTTGGTGCATATTGTGAGATATCTGCTGGAGGATATCTTCAGCTGCAGTCATATTCTTTCCTGGTGGAATATATTTTACAGTAAAGCATATGGTATTTTGTTTGACGGAGGAGATGATTTCAACGTTTTTGATTTTGGGAATGTGGTATAGATAAACTGTATTGTTATTCATTTATTTAATTCAACATTTGTTTACCAGGAAAGTCTGACTTGGAATGAGGCAATTTTCAGCAGAGGCCCGGGGAGAAACATTGCAGGTGCATGTCATTCTAACATGGGAGAAAACTGGAGCACCCAGAGGAAACTCACACAAATGCAGGGACGACATGCAGATTCTACACAGAGTGCACCCCAGCCAAGAATCGAACTGGAGAACCTCTTGCTGTGAGGCAATAATGCAAACTGCTGCACCACTGCACCATCCAAGCTTATATGTGTTTTTATACATTATTGCTATCTGCCTCCATGTTTGTTACTTCTCTTCTGTCTAAGCATATTGAAGCCTGGGGGTAATATTTCATTTTCTTTTATTTCAGGTTTTAACCATTTTTCTATATTTACTATTATATTTATAATCTATTCATATGCTAAGCATATCAGCAACTTGTAGAGTCTAAACATTCCTGAGATTCATATTAATAAAGGAGTAAGTCGGCCACTCTAATGGATGTTGGTGATATAGCTGGATTTTCTGCTGTTGAGGACTGAGCGCATTTTGTCGGTGATTGATAGGGCCAGGGTTGAGATGTATGTCACTGCTAAGTTTAGGTTTAGTTGCTGAGAGCTGGAGGGAAGGTAAGAACATTTAAGTTTATTTATAATTCTTAAGGCCATCTTTAGTTGTATTGGTTTAAGTTTTATACACCTGCATGTAAAGTGATCTATATAAGTGGCCAAATATAGTTCAAAGGTTATGTAGCATGAGTCTAGAATGGTGTTGTGAGTGGTGTATATTGAAAGGTATGAATGTGGCTGGTAATAGGTAGCATTGGTAGTCTGTTACATGTGCCACTAGGGTCAAGAGTAGCAGTGTTATTTATTATCTGAAGACAAAGCATTTTGAGACATAGTGGGAATGCAGAAGAAGTTGAGGAAGGCTGAAGAGACTTTAAAGTCAGAGATAAAATATTGTTTAGTAAATGGGTATACAAAGTGTAGGAGGTTGTAGGTATAAACGTTACTTGTTAAAACTATCTTTGAAAATTCAATGTGCTGTGGATGCCATTAGAAGATATGCATTTTCTGTTTGCAAGTTCGATATGGCAAGGCTGGTGTTGGAGTATGAGAGTGGGAGTTTTACGATATGAGGTGCCTGATATTGTAGAAGTGAGAGAAATTAGAAGAAATAAGGGAGATTAGATGACTGATTAGGTTTTTTGGAGTACAAAAGAATCGGATAATGTGTAGAAGGGAGTTTAGTAAGTGAAAGGAAGGAGTGAGATTAGATGATTATATTGAGTCAGGGGGTACAGATGAGGAAGATGGAATAGGAAACTGAAGTTTGTATGTGAAAGTGTGTAGGAGGGCTGTGTGTGTAGGAATTATGATATTAGAGACAAGAATATTGTGTGCATTTGGCTGAAAATTAATGCTTGGAGATATATTTTTAGGCTGAGGACTTGCATGATTGAATGATTTGGTGGAGTGGGTGGTTCTATTTGGCTTTAAGTAAAATTGAGGTGGGGGTAGAAACTGGGAGAAGTGTAGGGAAAGGGAATGTCTCCAAGTATGGTTAAAATAGGGTGCCTCTCTCCTTAAACATTACAGTAGCAATTTGTATTTGCAGAAACAATCAGTGAACTTTATTTATTTATTTATTTGACATGTGTTAACTGGGTTAGTCCATCTGGCCTAGAACCCATTTTCAGTGGAGACCCGAGGATAAAAACTCCAGTAGACACTTTACAGTACAAATGATTATAAACACATATAGAGAATTATTAAATATAAGTTCAAGAGATACAGAGGATTATAATACATAAGTTCAAGAAATACAGAAGTATAGTACTGTAAAATGATAAATAATAACTTTTTTGTTGTTATTCCATATACAATGTAATTCAGTCAGGTTATACAAGTGACTGAGAGAGATTTCACAGAGAAGAGAGGAGTTTGTAGATGGGCAGTAGTATGTACACGTGTACACATGGTATAGCAGTATAGCCTAAGGGTATATTTAAAGTTAGGCGGAGATAAATTAGGAAGTCTTGTGGATAGAAGTTCAAAGGAGAAGGAGTGAAAAAGCATATAGTAGTGCAGTGGATTAGGTAGGGGCCTGACAGGGACAAGTCTTAGTGTTAAGTATGTGAAGTTTTAGCTCCTGTTATCTACATAATAAGTAGGTATTTCATTGGATACTTAGCTGCCCCTTTCTGCTTTTAGGGGATCTTGTTTTTCTACTTTTGCCTATACAGAGCTGTTCTTTATTGCTTCTTATAATATTCTATGTTTATTTTCACAAAGGATTACTACAGCCTGTAGAAGTGTATCAGATTCTACTGCTATAAATAGCAGCTTACCAATTTAATTTGAATTTATCATACACAGCACGGTGAAATGTCACTGTTCTTTCCTCTATTTTTCAACTTTCTCTTGTTTATTCTGCTTGTTTCCTTGTTACTGGATCCATTCACACTGGGGAGGGACATAGGTGTAAGAGCTAGATCAGACTGTTGTTGTTTCTGCTTGTTTCCTTGTTACTGGATTCCTTCTCACTGGGGAGGGACATAGTTGTAAGAGCTAGGTCAGACTGTTGTTGTTTTTTCTGCTTGTTTCCTTGTTACTTGATTTGTTCACACTGGGGAGGGGCATAGGTGTAAGAGTTAAGTCAGACTGTTGTTGAGAAGGGTAGCACACACTTGAACAGTGAGCAGACTACATAAAGGATGAGTCATAGATGCACCTAACAATACTAAAAGTAAATATGTCACTCCTTGCAATAGAGATGCCTTATCAGGTGCAAGACATTCTGGTCTTTGCCAGTCATGTGGCTCTGAGAAAGTCATATAGCTAGATAGCGTCCCGGGGCAGTTAGAAAATTGTACTCATGTTGTGTCTTTCGGCTTTTCCCAGTTAGGGGTCACCACAGCGGAACTCCAGTCCGCTAATGATTGGTAGTTGATTTTTACGTGCTGAGTTACTAGCTCTGATGCACAACCTTCAACGAAGGTATGCCCATTCAAGCATGACTCCACGCAGAAGACGCTCTAGCTGAGAATTGAACCGGACAGCGTCTTACTGTGAGGCAGCTGTAAAAAGTATATTATACTGTATATATATTAATTTATGGCTAAATGGGCTTCAACATACGGTTTCATTTGTAGAGATAGTTAATGAAGAAATAGCATTGAGAGCAACCTTTGCCTTGTCAATAACATCAGCTGTTTTTACAGTATTACCACCATTTCAGACATCTCCTGGTTAATTTGTGGATTTCCCTCTACTTTCACTAACAAACAAACCTGAGTTACTTAAAGCCCACCCCTCCACCCACACTTGAGGTCAGTACTTCTGACTCTGCTGTAGAGGGCAGGCCATACTTTTAAAGAACTGAATCATGACCTGTGATTGTAGGTACTGATTTTCATAGTAATGGCATCCTACTCAGCAGTGAAATGCTCAATCGCATGCAATAGATCGCAGTTATCAGTTGCAAAATGACAGTGGTGTATACCCTCTGTCCCCATATGGAATACCCTGCTTGGCTGCTACTTGGTATTCTATCCATGGGAATCCAGAGAAGGAAAGTAGGCCCAGTTCTAAAGTTCAGTAAAAATTTTATAGTTTTTAAAATTATTTCCCACCCATTGGTACAAAAAACATGTTTAAACCTTGCAGACAATGTCACTCATCCTAGTGTGAAGTCCATTTAAAAAAATAAAGGCAGGCAATTGTGTGCTATAGTAAGTCACAGGCTGGACTAAAATATTTCTTTTGCACCAGACTACATTTGTTTTCTAGATATAAGGATAACACGTTGGGCATGCTGCTGTAGCTGCCCAGCAGTTAACAAGCATTCATTTTTTCAATAAAAATGATTACCAAACCATATGCCAAACTCTTTTTGAAGTAGCTTCTGTTGCTGATTTCATTACATAAGATTGCTAAAGGTAGACTGCTTCCTTGCTCAGAGGCATCTTCACAATGTTGTTTTTCAAGTTAACACAGCATATCAAACCATTTAATTAAATATTCAGGGGGATTGCAATCAAAGCCATGTTTTAACATGACAGTCCTGATTAATCATACATTAGGTTCCTCAATCAGGCCAAAGTTGAGTTAACTGTAACACATGGATAGAAGTTGAATGTTATTCCCCTAATCCATTTATTATGATCAAATAATACATGTATTGCAGACTGTTTTGCATTAGTGTGATACCTTATTTTATCTTACAACTGAATTATCTATTGGGTTTTGTAAATAAAATCTTTTCAAACTACTTTCATAATGCACTTATGTACAGATCTTCATTCTTTTTAAAGAAGAAAAAATCAATAGCTTAATGCAGCAGAACTTTTCAAGGTTATTTAGCTTTATAAGATGTAAATAATGAGCAGTTATATTTATTCCCAAGTGTTAGATGACGTACTTGGTGGGGGTGACTTGAGGTCACAAAGAAATGTGATCTCTCACAGAGGATTGTTAAGGAAAATGAATATTAACTTTCCTGCAAAATAAGGCAAACATAAAAAAGAGTAAAAAAAAAGCTAATTATCACAGTTTAAATAAATAACTCTACCTCTGCAGTAATGCAATAAGGTTATTATTTATATATCTTTACCTTTATTGAACAAATACGCATTCCTACCAACCTCTGAAGAAAAGTACTTCTTGTTTGGTGCTATTAATCATAATAGTTCTGACTGCAAAGTAACCATCTGTAGATAGAATTCTCCTTGGGATATCTCAGGGAAATTATATACGCATATTTACCTACTGTGTAATCCTTCAATGTACTGAATAAAGCACCCTTATTAAACATTATCTCGTCAAGTTAGTCATACTTGAGCAAGCTCTGCTGTAAATCTGAAATAATACATCTCTTCAGAGCTAATACATAATGATTCATGTAATAATCTCTGAAATAAATTTTCTTACTGAAAGACCCTTTTCTATTGAATAAGGTATGCTGTAGGTTTGGAATAGTGCATGTATCACAAATAATATCTGATAACTCATCTAATAAACAGACAAAAATGTGTAAGTCAGGGGAGTGGCAAGATGGTGAGCAGCTAGCAGCATAACAATTTTGCTCTGCTTCTTTTCAGTTATTCTGACAGGAACATTAAGTTTTAGTGTCAAGAAATTATATATGTGTGTAATTGTATTCATCAAAATTAGCTCTCATTTAATATCAAGAAGAAAAATCAAGTTTTTGTGATTTTTCTTAGTTTTAATCCTGTCAGAAGTTTTTAGTCAGATCCAGTTGTGACAATGTGAGGTATTGCCAGCCATGCCAGGAGAAGTAAGGCAGTGGGTATATAACATTTGCCAGCACAGCTAGCTGGAATTTTGTATAGAATTATATGTAATTTGTATATCAAACTGATTTGTACAGATGATGGTGCTGAAAAATGTATTTGTAAAGCTGATTGTGTTAAAAATGTACCAACAGTGTGCTCTGCTGGACAGAAAAAGAAATATTCATGTTTGATTGTGACTGTTTAAATGTATATGTTTTAACAGAGGATACTGGAAGAGAAGAGGTTAATATCAATCCACAATAGTGTGAAATGAAATTACCTGGCTTAGGCCATAAATATTGTATCTTACAGTTCTTAATGCAACCAGAGACAAAATGTTTATATTAGGAAGCTTTCTGCATTGTCTTTGAAGTGAATTAATTGCTACTCTGGAAGGATGGAGGTTTGAAATTGTTTTTGACTTCCATGAGCTGCAGCAGATCTTAGCAAGGCTCTGTGTGTGTTATTGACACATGTGTGCTAAATCCTGACAGCTTGTAGCCAAGTGGGTTAGTATGGGAACTAGAAGTCAGATGACCAGATGTATGCGATGTTATTCTGTAATCTAGGGCAAAATCATGTTTAATATTAGATGAGACTGGAGTTTCATTGTACTCTATTCTTGGAACCTGACAAGGAAGGCCCCTCACCTACTTCATCTTGCCTTGCTTCAGTATGTGACCAGGGAATAGTAATTTATTAGATCAGTCAAGAAAATATAGTGAGATTGGTTAAGTACTGTTTTTCTGTATCTGCAAATCTATTTGTCTGTGTTATTTTAATATTTCCTGTGACTGAAACTCATATTTAATATTTTCATGTTCTTTTTTTATTTATTATTAAATATATTTAAACTTTTCATTGTGGCTGGTGTTTTAGAGAATATTTTAATCTCTAAGAGTACTTATATATTTTCGGTGACACTGCGGCCACTCCTGAAAGCCTTGCTGTTCGGTCAATATTACCATTTCTATTGATATTAATTTCACTCAGTATAATTGGGTACCCTTGCAAGAGCCTTAGAGTAGCTGCATTGGAGTTTCTTGTGGTGGTGTAACTATATTATAGTTTGGTCAAATGGGGGCATAGCTAGTAAATCTGTTCCAGCCTTAGCCAGGTGTGTGTGTGTAAATCAAATCTCAAAGAGTGTGTGTGCCAGTTTTTGGGGCAGGGACACAAAACACTGGTTTCACAGAAAAGGTGCTGAAGAACTTGGCTTGGCCACTTGACTGAGGTCTCAACCAGCTGTCTGTGCCAGTGAAGAGTCTTACTGGGGACCTGGAGGGAGACGCTGGACTGAGTGTCTTCCCTGTCTGCTGTTAAGGAAAATTGTGTGTGATGCAAAGACCCACATTTGAAAATGCTGGGTGTATCCATTTTTGTTCCAAGTGAACATCCCTCTCCAGTGCCAGTGGTGAGGGTTCAGGTTCCATGATTACTAGAGTGGGGAAATTCTTTATCAAAACCTGTTTTCAAAAACATGTTATGAATAATACCAAACATATCAGAAATAATGCCATATGTATTTTGACTTACAATAAAAAACACCTTTGCTGTGAAGCAGATTATAAGTAAATACTGGCACATACTTCGAGATGTCCCAGAACTAAGTAATTTTGTCACCCATCAACATAGGTTTTCACATAAGAGAAACAACAACTTGAAACATATGTTGTGCTATAAAGAGCAACACAGCTTCTGGTTTTCCAGTAATTCCACTAAAAGAGGCACATATAAATGTGGTAATTCTGTTTTTTGTATATGCATACAGACTTGTCAAACTTTTTCTAATCCTGTAACTGGTAAAGTGGTTAAAGTTAAAGCATATGGAAATTGTAATACCAGGAATCTAGTATATCTAGCTAAATTGGACCAGTGTAACTGTTATTATGTTTGTAAAACTAACCAGAGGTTAAAGGATCGTATATCTAGCCACATTTCAGAAATAACTTGAGCTATACCTACTAATGCTCATTTTAAACATAAACTTGAGTAAGGAATGCAGCATAATTTTAAATTCAGGATATTAGAAGCATTGTTTGAGAATATAAGAGGTGGGGATATTGTACATAAAACCAAGAAAGTAGAATTTAACTGGATATTACACTTGAAGGCTCATATTCCACCAGGTCTGAATGGTACTGTCTATTTAAAACTTCCATTGAGAGAGAAACAGAATTGTGCTTGAATATGATTTTAAACTGCCATTTAAACCTATTTGTTTGTTCTTATACTAGTTCATACGCCCGAGGAAGCCCTCTGGGTGAAAGTTTTTAAACTTGCGTCTTTTATTATTTTACATTAAATCGAGTGTTGTGTGCCCTACCTGTCTAGACTCTAGTGATTTTTCTTCTCTACATAGTAATTGATTTTAGAAATATTACTTTTGTATTTATGAATATGTGTTATGAATAATCATATATTATAAATATGAGTATCATAATGCAATAATATAAGATAGTTTTATTGTTCTTTGATTAAAGATTATGACTATATAATTAACAGATAAGATTAATTTATGGAAATATAATTTTAAAGGGGAGATTAGTTTATTATTAGGTCATAGGATCATAGGCTCACAGGAAGTTACTAGTCTATCAACCCAGACATCATTTCAAGCCTAGCCATTTCGTCCAAACGTAATACCATAGATACTCTAGTAAATTCCCAGGACTGTATTTAGTAATGACCCATGTCCAGGAGGCTTGTGAGTGCTATCCCTGGTATGAATTTATGGTGCCTCATCCACTCGTCCAGGTTCTTTTTGAACAGTGTCATAGAGGTGCTCTGCTTGACATGAATTGGCAGCCTGTTCCAAAGACTTTGCAGTCACTGGAAGACAAATCTGTCCTTCCAGCATGTCCTATTCAAGTCTCAGGCCATATTTAGGTCCCTGGAATGGGTAGCTCTAGTTCTGGTTGATTTACAATTGTGCAGGCAATTCATTAGGTTTGGGTTGGAGATTGCTGTGTAAGCCAGACATAAGTCTTCCCTAAGAAGTCTATATGATACTGAGTATAGTGACAGAACATAGTCAGTCTGTGTAAGGCACATGCTGGAGTCCTTTGATCTTATTTGTTAGAAACCTCTGAAGTCTTTCCAATGCTGAAGGTGCTTTGTATGGTATATGTCAAAAGGGGCATTATACTCAGTTATGCTCCTGATTAGTGATCAGTATAGAGGATTATAACCTGCTTTGCTCTAGAGGTGATGCATTTGCTAATCAAGTGTGCTACATAGAAGGCCTTCCTTACTACAGTAGACACATGGTTGTCAAAGTTAAGGTCACAGTAAACTTGTGATCCCAGATCCCTTACCACTTCATAGATACTTAGGGTATTATTGTTGATTTGATAGTTTGAAGGGACATTGTTTTTACTGAAGGGAATGATGATGTATTTCTTTGCATTTAATTTGAAACCATGACTAAGACACCAGTTATTGTTCTAAGACCCTTCTGAAGTATACTGACATCATTTGGGGATTCGATAATTGCTACCAGTTTTCAGTCACCTGCAAACTTGGTCAGCCACAGCCCCTTAGTTTTGGCCTGAACTTCTGAGAAGTATATAGTAAACAGTAAGGGGTGCATCACTAAGCCTTGTGACACCCCGCTGGTGACAGGTCTGCTGGTTGATGTGGAGTCACCTACTTTGACGTGTGTCACGAGTTTGTTATCCATTTGGCAACCATCTTAGAACAAAGGGGTTGACATTGAGTTTGCTGATTTTATCAGTAATGCCTGAGTTTGGGATTCTGTTGATGGCATTGACTAAGTCGAGGTATGTTGTGTGCACAGATTTGCCTTCAACAATGGCCCTGGCCACATTTTAAAAGAAATTCAACAGGTTTAACAGGCAAGATCTGTTCTTAATGAAGCTGAATTGGGTCAGATCCTGGGTTTGAAAGTTGCCTATGTCTTTATTTATGAGGTCCATGATGATACATTCCATGGCCTTACAGATGAGTTTGGTCAGACTTATGGGTCTGTAATTCCTCAGGTCTGTTGATAAGCCACCTTTGTAGAGGGTAATAACTGCTGCTGTTCTCCATTCCACAGGAACATAACCTTTGGTTAAGCTGTGATCGAATAGGGTACTTAATGGTGATGCTAGTTCATGTTTTAATTTGTTTTGAAGGCAGCCTGGGATACCATCTGGTCCCATAGAGGCTGCGTTTTTTTCCCTTAGACAAGGCTTTACTGACATGCTCTTCAGATATGTAGGGTGGGGGGGGGAGTTGGGGCAAGGTTTGTGTTAAGCTTGGAGGGGATAAGAGAGTGAGACTTTCACCTGATCTGTCTGCCAGTAGGTTTGCTATCTCTGCGGGATCAGTGTGTATGATACAATTAGTAACTAGTTTGGCACATGGTTGGGTCCTAAATTTTAGGCTGTATATGCAGCTGTAAAAGGCCTTATGGTTATCCTTGGCTGTAATTTTTCATTTAAAACACCTTTATAAATTCAATGAATCTAAGACATTTATGCAATTGAAGATTGTCAAAATCTGTTAACTACACACATTACTCATTTAGATTTGGCACTGACACAAATATAAAGTGTTTATTTCTAGTTGGTTATATTCTAAAATTGAGGAAGTATTAATAATGTCTATTCCTCTGACTGGTCACAATGCTATTACTTTCAATATCACTATAAAATCTAATTATTTAGTCTTTTGTCAAAGAATCCTTGCTTATATCACAAAAATTAAAGAATTTATAGAATTAAATTAATTAAGTTTATTTATGGACTTTAATAACAATGGTGAAGTTAATGATGATCTTTTCTGGGACATGTTAAAAGCATATTTATATGGTAGAATTAAAAGTCGGTATCTTTATTAAAGAAAGGAGTGAGATAAAGAGTTAATTAGTTTACAATCAAACACTGATAAATTAAACTTAAAAGCCAATGATAAGATTGCATATTCTTAATTAAAAGCCTTAAGTCAGAAATATATAGAAATACTAAATATTAAAATTTCAATAAACATGGAAAAATGTAAATTACAATCATATTCTATTAATCCCCCAAATTTGCATAGGTTAGCCATCAGATCAAAAGGATAAATAATATTAATCATTTTAAAGAGATCACATATAAAGTTGGGAACAACCTTAAGAAAGCAAATGATTAAAAGGATATATTGCAGACATTTAGGAAGCATTATGAATTGATTAATAATAGTAAATCAACTGTTTAAATCGTAAATCAACCTTAGATAATACTGATTTAACAGACAGCTTTCTAAAGGAAAATATAAAACATAAGTTAACCAAAGAGCAGAATTTAAGGTTAGATAAACAATTCTCTTTCAGGGAACAAAAAGAACGAATTAAACATCTAAAAAAATAATAAGGCCACAAGGCTGGATGGCATAATTCCTGAGTTATATAAAATAATTCCTGATAATATATTAAGAATTATTTTAAAAGCAGTTGTGGAAGTTAGAAATATGCCAAATAGTCCTTCTCTTGGAAATATTAATTGATAACTCCTATTTTGAAAGAGGATAAAGGTCCAAAATTATGCTCCTCTTATCTTCTCATTTCTCTTTTAAATGTTAATTATATAATTTTTATGTCTGTATTGATGAAAATATTGAGTCATATGTTGTCAGGCTTAATTAAAATTAAATTAATTAATTAATTAATTAATTAATTAATTAATTAATTAATTAATTTAACATTTGTTTACTGGGGAAGTCCACTTGGGCTAGTTTCCCAGTTTTAGTGGAAGCCTGAGAAAAGAAGTTTCACATAAAAAAACAGAGTATAACACCACAAAAAAATTTACAGATCAGAGGAATTATACAGAACATAACAAGTATACTATACAATAAAATATTCACAATGTTTGACAATAACGTACAATAATCTATAATTATTTGTTGAAAATGATATAATCTACAACCATTTTGTTGACGGTTATACATACATCAATGAAATTTAGTTAGTTATTTATATATCAGTGGAGAAAGTCATATATACATATGTGAAGTAAGTAAAAAAAGAGCTACAGGGTGGGCAGAGGTGGGAAAATGTCAAATAAGTTCAGCCTGGTGAGGAGAAGGAGCATAACCAGTTGTGATATAGATGGATCTTTAGTAGGCTTTTGAACTGTGCTGGGTTGGTTGTGTTTAGTATATTTTGAGGGATGGAGTTCCATGCCTTAGAGATGTTATTAACTTAAAGAGACTCACCAAAGCTGTTGTTGGATTTTATAACTTTTAATAGTAGTTTTTGGAGAATTTCAGGGTCCTGTTGTTGAGTTGTACTTGAACTAGGTTGTGTATGGATGGACATTTGTCAGGTAGATATACTATAGAGTGGGTTATGGTAAGCTGATTTAAGGATAAGAGGTTAGAAAGTTCCAGCCATCAGAGTAGTTTTAGAGCAAGGCAATGATGGGTTTTGTGGGGCAGGTTGGTGGCAAATCTGGCTATCTTGTGGTAACATGTTTCAAGTTTACTTAAGTCTGCTTTCCTGAGGTTTGTGAGTATATGGGAGACATAGAATAGGGTGGATAGTAGGTGGGCCCTGGCAATTGCTTGTCTGGAAGAGTTGGTAAGGTAAGCCTTAATTTTATAGAGATAACCTAATTTAATGTTGGCAAGTGATATATGCTTGTCAAATTTTAAATTATCATCAGTAGTGACTCCTAGTAGCTACATTTCTGAGATTGGTTCAATTAGTGTGTTAGTGGATGAGGTGATTTTAAAGTCCTGATTAAAATTGTTTGTTTTTTGATAGTTGTTGGGGAATAACATTAGTTTGGTTTTGTTGATGTTTTGGGATGAGCTGATGTTTATTTAGGAAGGATTTTATGGCCATGAAAGATCTTTATGTAACTTCTTGTAGTTGAGGCGCAGATGACAGTGGAGTCATCTGTATGTCGTATGATGGCAGCAAGGTTAGCTGCAGTGTGGAGTTTATTGGTGAGGACTGAGAAGAGTACTGGAGCAAGTTTTGAGCCTTGTGGGGCACATACTTTTACAGGAAGCAGGGAAGAGAGATCATCTTGCCACTTGACTGCTTCTGGTGATCTGAAAAGTAGTTTTGGAACCATGAAAGGGTATTTCTAGATATGTCAAGGGATGCCAGTTCTTGTGTGACCAAATCATGGGACAGTGTGTCAAATGCTTTTGACATTTCTAGAAATATGGAGGAGTCCATTTGGCTGTTGGGTTAGTTGGTTTACAGTACTGGTGAAGTTAAGCAGGGCAGTGGTGGCACTATGGCATGGCTGAAATCCATGTTCTGAGTTGGCAAGGAGCTTACTAGTTAGTAGGTGTTTAATTAGTTGTGAGTGGATGCATTTTTCTAAAATTTTTGAAAAAGGGGAGAGTATAGATATTGGTCTATAATTGGAGAGTTCTAGTGAGGAGTCCCCTTTGTGGAGAGGAATTGTGTAAGAGATTTTCCAAATTTTTGGTATGTACTGCTCAGAGATGGATCTATTAATCAGAATTGATACTGGCTGACAGATGACATCGGCTGCTAGTTTGAGGTATTCATTTGGTAATTTGTCAGTGGCAAGAGTTGTAGGTTTTAGATTCCTCAGTAATTTCTTTATTTTACCTATTTGGATGGGTTGGAGGAAGAGACCATTAGGGGTTCCATTGACTAAAGGAGAAGGACTTTGTTGTGAACTATTTTTGTTTTTTATGAGTGAGAGTATGGAGTTTATGAAAAAGGAGTTAAACTGGGGTGCTATACTTTCTCCTGAGTTATGTGTATTTGGTAATGGAGTGGAAATATGACCTGGTTGTAGAAGTTGTTTGATAGAACTCCAGAATTTTTGCGGGTTATTTTGATGTTTGTGCTGCATGTTTGAGTAGTACTGCTTTTTATCGGTTTTGATTTATGTTTTGCTAATATTTCTTAAGTGACGGTAGTTATCAATGGAGGCTTTGGTTTTGTTGGACTGATGTTGGTACCAGAGTTTGTGTCTCGGTTTTAGTAGTTGTTTGGTTTCCATTGTGAGTAATGGACAGTAGTTTGTTTTAGATCTAATGTGTGTTATAGGGACCAGGGTGTTTAGTACATCTAGAATTTACTAATGAAGTACTCAATTGCTGCATCTAATGGGAGGTATTTTAATGGAGACCAATTGCAGTTTTGGAGCAGTTCTCTGAAAGTGTCAGTGGAAAAATTATTTGCATTACATACCTGTTTGTATGATGTAGTTTTTGTGTGGGAGTTGCAATGCTTTAGGAAGCAGGTTAGTAGGTAGTTACTTAGGCTGTCAAGTAGACAACCTGAGTGATACATAAGTGAGGGTTTATTTGTCAGGGTCCAGTCGAGAAAGGATTGTTGCTGTTTTTGTCAACCCTAGTGGGTATATGTATCAGATGGGTAACACCATGTAAGTTTATGTAATTGGATGGGTTTTCAGAGGAATAGGTTTGCCAGTCAGTATTAAAATCTCCAACTATATTGGTTTCTTGATGCTGACATAATAACTACGAATTCAAAAAATAAAAAAATAAAACAAGGAGCCACACTATGTTGTGACCACCACTTATTTACTGATGTTACCTCCAGGTACCTCGGCATACGCCTTCAAGGGATAATTGAACATCGTGATCACAGCTTATTTATACAAAATCATCCAATTAAAGTCAGTACATCATTAAATTCTTTAAAGTGCCAGTGCAGTAGTGTAAACATAATACCAACAGTTAAACATAACAACCATTTAAACATATAAACCACCAAATCCCCCCCAAAAAAAGACTAGGCCATAATATTTAGCTCTAAATTTAAATCACCAGGATGCAATGTATCATAATTAATGATAAATCTAGATTCCATAGACAGTAATTTTTGTTGGAAATTATCACCAGAATGGAAAATAGTCTTGGCCAACACACTAAAAAACAAGGAAGAGTCTGAACCTCCATGAATAGTTCTAAAGTGGGAAGCTACAGGACTTTCCAACCGATTATGCCTGATATCACCTAAATGTTCCGTAATGCGTTTTTTGGCCATCCTTTTTGTTTGCCCAACATACCATTTGGTTGGTATACAACCGCATTCAAGAATGTATACCACCCGACATGAACAACAATTTCACTTATTCATTGCATTATATATTCTATTGTTGGTTTTCATGGCATTACAATTCTTAACTCTGGAACAAACCTTACATTTACTGCAAGGAAAACATCCTGCTGCACCACCGTGTATAGATAGCTTCCTGTTATTCAGTCGTTCCCTCAAATTGAAAAACCTACTGTATGAAAAAACACCCGTTTGGAAAATTTTCACTGGTATTCAGACCTTGTAAAACTATAGGCCAAAATTATCTGCCTATCTCTTTAAATTCTCTGAAAAAGGGGAAAACCTAGTCACAACAAAAATCTTTTCCTCATCCTTTCCCCTATTTGCATCATGCCAAATCTTAACATTTTCCCTGACACTCCCCCTTCAAACTTCCACTGCACTATGAAAACCTTTAACCCTCATCTACACTTTGTCCAATACATCCTTCTGGTACGTTCTAACCATTAATCTATTCCTAACTTTAGAAAATTCCTTCTCCAAACTCATCTTATTGTATGTGTTGTTGAAAATACGTCTGTACTCCCAATAGGGTAAGGATTCTAATAAATGTGAGGGATGCATACTAGTAGCTAACAAAAAATTATTAGCTGCACTTTCTTTAAAAAAAGGCCTATAGTGAACAACTCTATCAGTACTTATGAAAAATTACACAACAAGAAACTGTATAACGTCTCTGTGAGCCTTCTGGGAAGAAGATAAACCAAAAATATTTTTTTTTTGCAAATTACCCATGAACTCAACAAATTCTCCTATTTCACCTCTGCATATACATATAAATCTAATATAAAATCAAGTCATCAATATATCGCTTGTAAATGACCACCCTGTTAGTGAAAAAGGATGTATTATAAATGAAAAGATTCTCAAAATGGCCCATGAAGATGATGGCATATGCTGGAGCATAAGAGGCACCCATAGGTGTGCCTCCCCATTGCAAAACAAATTTGCTTTCCAAACTTAAAACAATTATGAGTTAAAGAAAATTCCAAAAGCTGCAAAATATAATTAGTCATAGGACCCTTCCTCAACATTTTGGCTACTGCTTCAAGCCCCAGGGAATGACTGATGCTAGTATAAAGAGCCCTAACATCAACAGAGGCCCAGTAATAATTCTGACCCACTTCATATTATCTACCAAATCACAGAATTCTTTCCCATTTTTATATGAACTGGTATTCTGGATGTATATTTTTTTAATTGTGCATCCAGAAATATACCCACATTTTGATGTAGAACCTAACACCAGACACTATTGGTCTTCCTGGGGGGGGGGGGGTCCAGATCTTTGCTGACCTTAAGGATGGTAAAAAATCTTGCATCCTTGGGGTTTCTCATGTGAAGCCTTTTACCATCAGAGGGAACAAAAAAAACCCAAACTTTGACCTTTTTCTAATAATTCAAATAACAAAGCATTGAATTCTGATGTAGGATCATAACTCAGTTTCAAATACACATTTTCATCATCCAACTCCTGTATCATTTTGTTATATCTATCCCTGGACATGACAACCCAATTTCCCCCCTTGTCAGCCTGTGTAGAAACCACATCTTCATTACCATGTGAATTCTTTGCAAAGCTAGCCATTCTGATTTGTTCAAATTACACTTTTTATATTTTTTTCATACACTTTTGATATTCAACTTTGATCTGCTTGTTATGGTTGTTATGTTTAAACTGTTGGTATTATGTTTACACTATTGCACTGGCACTTTAAAGAATTTAATGATGTAATGACTTTAATTGGATGATTTTGTATAAATAAGCTGTGATCATGATGTTCAATTATCCCTTCAAGGCATAAGCCAAGGTACCAGGAGGTAACATCAGTAAATAAGTGGTGGTCACAACATAGTGCAGCTCCTTGTTTTATTCTCTAAATAGTAGATGCCCATCAGAGTAGATTTTCTATGGTAGATGGGTTATTGATGGGTGGGATGTATGCAGCTAGTAAGATTATAATTTTATTGTTGTTGATTTTCAGGCATGAAAATAGTAGTTTGGTGTTATTTAGATCTGGGACATCTACTTGCAACTGTTCAAACTTTAGAGAGTCCTTATATCTAATTGCTACACCTCGGCCTTGCTTTGTTATCCTGTCTTGTCTGAGAATATTATCACCAGGGCTATGATTTTGTGGTTATTTATGTGGGGTTTAAGCCAAGTTTCAGCTAGGACAACAATGTGAGGAGTGTACTGGGATAGGGTAGCATGGAACCCATGTATTTGTTTAACAGACTTCTGAGGTTTATGTTAATATGAAGGATGCATGAATTTTTTGTTGGGAATGTTGTTGACTGGTGTGGTGGTAAGTTTTACTGTTGGTTGGGTTTCCTATACGTGATGGATGTGTTTTATTGGGTTGGATTAGGGCCTGGGTCAGGGTATATTTCTCTGCATAATTTAAAGTTTCATTTTTTGTGAGATGGAGAGAAATATTTAGTTGATGCTCAGGGGTGTTTCAGTGATATATATATAGGAAAGTATGGGAATGTATATATATCTATATGAGAGTAGTTCAATTTTCATGGAGCTATACATTTGGGATGCTATTTTGAAGTATGTAAGTGTAGTTAGAGGAGGATTTGTGGATTGGTAGGCAGGAGATTTTAAGTATATAACAGAAAGGTGAGAGTGAAGGCAATTATTAATAGTGGAAGGACTATTATGTGAATGAGTAACATGTTTGAAATTAGAGTTTGGTACAGGGGAAGTGAAAATGGAGGGAGGGGAGAAGAGTATGAGTGTAATGGTGTGAGAAGTTGTAGGAGGGGGCAGGAGGTGGGTGGGATTATAGATTGGTGTAATGTAATGGTGATGTGGTTGATTATTAGTGGTTGGTATGTGGTGGGTGTACTTAGGTTAGTATAACTGTGAGTGATGTGGGGGTGGGTGGGAATGGTGATAGGGTAGGGGAGCGGAATAAGTCTGAGCGTAGCAAGGGTGAATGGAGCAGGGCTACACCGAGCTTAGAACAGGTAAGGAGAGAGATCAGAAATTAAGGGAGAGAGCAGAAGAGGTTAGATTAAGAGAAGATTTCCTATATAAAGCAAAGCCAAACGATTTTTATTTATTTGCAGCCAAATCTGTTGGTTGGATGCTTACTGTCCAGATAGGGCTATAGGGGCATATAGTTGGGCAGGTAGGACACGATATGGTGAAGTGATGCTAAACTAGCAGGTCCTGTATCACAAGAGATAAAGCAATGGGTAGAGCACTAAGGAGGAGAAAGATGCAACTGTTAGAGTACTAAAATAAGGAGATAGAACTACATGGTGGCAATGATAGAAGGAGGGAGGGAGTGGATTTTGGGTGTAAGTTAAGGCAAAGTTACTAAAGAAAATTAGTTAGTTACACTTCAGTTTGTTTTATTTTGTTTTATGCTTAACATTTGCTTGGATGTGCTTTGCTTCTTTTAGGTGCTATGGGGGATCTTGAAGGACATCAGCTGGTCAGGTTCTTATTAAGGTTTATCTTGGCACCCAAGTCTGGAGAGAAAAATTAATGGAACATTGCCAATAGATGGACGTATATTCCTCTACAATGAAAAGTAAAAGAAGGCAGGTTAATAAGGGCAGAGTGAGAAATATAAAGAACTGAGTATAGGTAGAATGAGAATAAAGAGGGTAGAAATCAAGGCTAGATAATGAAATGCATTTGTTGTAAAAAGTAGGGAAAGAGAGAGGTTTGGATAGGTAAAATCAAGTGACTAGTATAAGGCGGCAGTATTAGGAGAAATTGGACCAAGAGATACAGTGTAAACGCAATAGCATTAGCAATCTAGCAGTGTAATAACTATATATTTGGGAGCAAAATTTTGTCATACATTGTTTCAGTAGGAAAAGTAGCACACTGATATATCCAGAAAAATGATATTGCTTAATAGTATTAACCAAACGATTTAGAAGGTAAAACAAAACTGAGTAAGCTATTACAGCTATTAATAGTCATAACAATTGGCAATGCAGTGAGAATCTTTGTGAAGGAAAAAATACACACTTCCAATCGTATCTCACAAAATCAGTCTAACAATAAACATTCAGAAAAAAATCTGATTCAGGCACCTTCAGACAACTAAATAGCAATCTAGCTGGCAGTCTGGCTTGCAATGAAATTATAAAATGAGCATAGAAAGCTTCTTCAAACAAGCTAGCAGAGATAGGCAGAATTACATGATTTAAGCTTTTTGATTTCAATAGCCCAATGTGCGTTAGAACCAACAATATGCTATCATATTCAGATGGATGCCCCCCATCATAAGTCAATATGAGTGCAATGTAAGCATTTTCTTTTTCTTTTTTTTATTGTTTTGCTTGGTTATGCAGTATTCTTTTCAGGAGAGATGCCTAGTCATCCAGTAATGATCTTTGATCAAAATGATCAAGCTGGTTTTATTTTAAATAGAAGGGTACAAGATGACATCATATGACTATTTTCATTAATAGATGCTGCTAATAAGAATAAGAAAGAACTCATGATCAAATGCTTATACTTGGATAAAGCTTTTGATTCTGTTAACTGGTCTTATTTATTTAAAGTACTCAAAGAATATAATTCCTCTTTAGAGTTCATAGATTTAATAATAAATTTGTATAATAATTCTTTATATTTTCTTAAAGTTGGATCCTTTGTATCTAGTACCATTAACATATTAAAAGGCGCAAAACAAGAACAATCTTTGTCACCTTTATTATTTGCTTTGTCAATAGAGCCTTTTGCTAATTTTATTATGAACATTTCAAAGATAAATGGGTTTTCCATAGACGATATTTGTGGACAACATCTTATTAACAAGTGGTGTCATAGAATTTTCATTAGAACATATTCTTAACTCAATAAAACATTTTGAGAAGATTTCATGTTTAAGTCTTAATCATAATAAAACAGAGACATTGCTTATTAATAAAAATAAATGATTTTAAAAGAATTAAAATGAATTTAAATTAGAAAATATGCATCTTAAGTATATGGGAATTATTATAGAATCTAGTTGGAAAGAATCAGTTTTGGTAAATTATAAAAATGTAATTGATATAATATTAAAACTAATTAATAACTGGAACAAAATGTTTTTCACAATGGAAGACAGACTTATATAGATTAAAATGATAATTTTACCAAACCTTTTATTCTATATACAGTCATTGATTTTATTTCCATCCAAAAAGGTTATTAAACAATTAAATTCAATTTTTCTTAAGTTTTTATGGTATCCCCAGAAATCAATAATAGCTTTTGATTGACATGTAAAAAGCTGTGAAGATGGTGATATTGGATTTCCTTATATTGGGTTATATGTTAAGTCTTCCATTAAAAATATAGTGAGTCATTGGATCAATTTTTCATATATATTTAAATTATAGACTTGAAATAAATACAAACTTACAATCTGGCTTTAATAGAATGTTTTGGGTCATAAAATATTTCTCTATGAACACTAGAAATAATTATATTTCTATTCCTTTTGTTAATTATCTTATGACTACATTCAGGAAGTAATGGACTCTATTTTGTTAAATAAATAATTATTAATTCTGGTGTTTCCTATAGCATATATTAATGGATGTTTGGAATAATTTAATCTAAGTAAAATACTTGATCTTAAAGAAAATGACTTAAAATTGTGGTATCAATTTCTAGGTGGAAATAAATTACATACTGCTGACTTCCTTTTGGTCAGGTACAATATAAGGAAAATAGTCATCTAAGTATAAATTTTTAAGGAATTTATTAATAATAAATACAAATGCCATTACATATGACTACAAAACCTATTCCTAAAATGTTGGAATGTTTCTTTAAAATTAATAGTGATATGACAAAAATAAATTTTATTTATCAACAATTTATAGACTTTTAAGATCTGAACTTATAGTCTTTGATTCGTCATTTTTGAATTACTCATCAAAAATTAATAATCAAGTTTTTCAGATATTAATAAAAATATCTTTGAGATCTATTAGTAATACTCTTTTATCACTTTACTGGAGACTTTATACTTGAAAGTGCTTGCATATAATCTTTTCAACCCTCATAAGAGTGCCTTAATTTATAAAACAGAGAAAATAAAATGTTGAAGATGTGATGAGGTTTTAGATGCAAATTGGTTTCATATGGTTATAAAATGTAAAATGGTCATTCCAATCAGGTTAGAATTCAGAAACTTTGCTAAAACATTATGGTCGGACAATTGTGCTATTACAAATTCTTTGATTTTATTTAATGCCCCAATTCCAGATTGTATACCAAAAACACAAGTGCTTCTCTTTTGGTCCATTCTGGCTATTGCTAGGAAAATTATTACAAATAACTGCAAAAGTAAAACTATCCTCTCTTTTTCTGAATTTGTTTGCCTAGCTAAAAATGTATGCAACAAGGAATTACAAACGGTTTATTGCAGAACATCAAACATCGCACATAAATATTTACCTTGGCAAAAACTTAGAGATTTATTGGAAAAGTGTTAATAGTTTTGTTTAATATAAATTTTTGTTATGAACTTTATGCATAATCTTTTGCTGATTGTTATGTTTTGTTAAAATTTATATTATGATTTCATATTGTTTTAAAATATAATAAAAATAGTAAAAAAAAAACCTACAATAAACAAAAACATTGATTGGAAAAAAATGTGTAAGTCAGTTTAGCATATGTGACAGCATGTCCTCTGATCCTTCTGCCAATTTTCTTCACCATCCCTTTACCATGGTATCACTTTAGTAAGTAGGTATAAAACTGCATGGCAAAGTATGCCCTGACTGTAGATAAAGCTAGACAAATAGCAAAATGCACAATATAATTAATTATTCACATTTTTATGAACAGGATGTGCAGTTTTACAGGCCTAAATTAATTGGAGATGTTTTGAGAAAAGCTGGACAATACTGGATAAAATGTCCTTGAAGAACATACTGAAATAAGCATAATATGATATATTTATGTTTCACATTCTTTAAAGTCTGCATTTACATATACAGGCAGAACTACTGACATATGGATATACACTGATTTATGGATAGTAGAATATCACAATTATGAGACGTGACATTTTAGGTTTGCTATGGACTGGGCAAGATAAGGGAATGAGGTAGATATTCTATGAGAAATAAAGGAGCTATTGAAGTTTACTCAACACTGTGCAAAATATTTGCAGTAACAGCAAATGAGAAATGCAATAAAATATCAGTGTAACCCAGTTGTGTGAGATTAAGCGATGGAGGCATGTATATGAGATGAGAAGTGACAATGATACAGCTATGTCTCCACCCATTAATATGCACAGTAAAAAAAAAAACTGAGATTATCCTTAGGACATGTGGCATCATTGAAGTTATCACATTATTTATTGTTTTGCATGTTATGAGCTGGCATGGATATGATTCACTGATTATTGTCACTGATTAGCTTTGTGATATATTGTATACCTTACCATAGGGAAGAATTTATCCATCTAGTTTACTAAATAATTATTTTTTTCTCTCTGCAGTACATTTGCCAAAATCTCATGGGAAAGCAATGACTGATGCTGATGCCACTTTAATAGATATGTTTGAGCTGCACTTTACTGTTAGATTAGCATACTACCTGTATTGCATATTTGCTAGGAAACATGTAATGTATTATTGCATAATGATTCCTGATACAGTATATTGCATGATAATATGGCTTTCTGTAGATGTGCTGCTGCCTAATGATCATCTTCTATTTATAACCCCTTTCCATGTCCTCTTTCTTTTAGGCAACCTTCCCCTTGTTTAATTTTACTGCTTACTGTTGTACCAAATCTAGGAGTATAGGTGTCCATCTCCAAGAATCAAGAGCTACAAGCTTGTTAAATACAATTCCTAGTTCATAATACTTGTTTAAGTTTAACATTTCCTTTTGCTCGCATTATCTGAACACTATATTCTCTAAAATGTTTTCTTGTATTTATCTCTCATTAGCATATTTATCCATCTCTGCATACATAGTTATCATACTGTAGAAAATAGTAGCATCTGTTCGATCCTGTTGTTCACCCCTTCATTAGTGATGCCTGTTTTACTGTTCAATAATAACTTTTCACTCTGCCACTCTTTGGGCTCCCAGGCCAGTTTTGTGTGTGTGTGTGTGTGTGTGTGTGTGTGTGTGTGTGTGTGTGTGTGTGTGTGTGTGTGTGTGTGTGTGTGTGTGTGTGTGTGTATATATGTGCATGCCTGCATGTGCGTGTGTCTGTGATGCTGATAACAGTGAATCATAGAAGCTGTGCATGAGTCTAATTTAAAATTAGTTAATTGTTCCCATCTGTCTCACCACTGTTCTGCTGGCGTTTTCTTAGGTGCATATGTAGACTAAATGACTCCGCTGACATACAAAGCATGACCTGCTTTACTTTTGCCCCACACTATTCCCCAATCACACTATCCCTATGTACTTTTCTATCGCAGCATCCATCCTCATATTTTTATAATTATTAAAGAAATAATGATATTTCTGTCTCTGTCTCATACAGATGACACATCAGCAGTGAGGATCCCTGCAGGTTAAGCAAGGTGGTGGGCTATGATTCAATTATTCCTGTGTCAAAGTAATATATTTTGGGCATTTTTAGTTGATTATGTAGTCTCACTTCCAGAGATTATCAATCAAAGAGTTAAAGAGAAGTGGATCCTGGACTGTCTTTTACAGCTTTCTATACATGACAGGAAAATAGTTTGTACTACCAATGGCCTTGAGGGTGTAGACTATAACTGTATTATTATGGCAGTCTTTGGGAATAAGCCACAATAGCAATGAGGTTATATTGTTGAATTAAATTGGTTTTGGGACACTCTGTCATATTAATCAATATTTAATTGGCTATACATCAGGAGTCTCCTTCTCATTTTATTACCATACTCAATGGGCTAACCTTTTATAAACTAAGATGGAAGTTGAGGAAAAGGTATGAGAAAACTTTAAATGCATAAATAATGAAGAATTTAATTGCTAGACTTGTCTGCATGATGGAAGTGTTCTTTAAAAGTTGGGAAGTACATTACATCATGCAGTATGTAATAAAGAGTGGATAAAGAATATGGAATATGTTTAATATGTTTATATATTCCCAAGATTTGATTTATATTTTTAAACCAGGTTTAATTTAGACATGTTCAAGAGGAAGTATGTTTATGATGCATTAAAAAGATATTGGTCTATTATACCTGCATCTGTATTGCACTTTTATGTTCTGTTTTCATGAAATTTCTAATGTGATATTGCTGCTACCACTCATGAAGTATTTTCTCTTAGTGAGATTTTAACATGTGCTTTTTGGAGGATTACTTTACAAAATAATAAAAATGAGAATGAATGAATGAATGAATGAATGAATGAATGAATGAATGAATGAATGAAATGCATGTTTCTTTTGAAATGGGAATTACTGTTGTTAAACTGACTAGTCGCATTATAGAAAACTTAAACTTTGAGATGTGGGAGTATCAGTAGCTAGGCTTAGTCACCTTTGGAGGCTTCTGAGGAATCTTACATATTTACAAAACAGCAGTGACCACTGAGCTAGCACAATGATGTCGGGTTTAATGCAAGTCACCATTCACTTTTTATGTATTGTGGAATTATAATTTTGGTGTGTGAATTAGTTTATATTGTTAAAAAGAAATAATTTACTTTGCAACAGACATTTTGGCACTTTACCTTACAATAGCTGCTCATTATAGGAGAGGCATTTGACATGCCAGCATGTAGATTGAAGAGTAGGGATGTGGGGGGATCATGATATTCTTCTCACTTTTCCCAGATTTGCTTCATGTGAAAGACTTTTAGATTTGTTTTATTTTATTTTTTGAATTAATAGCACTGACCCATCTAACAGATAAATTCAATCTACAGATACTGTAATTTCACCTTTTTATTTCATATTTTTTCAGTTTTAACTTGTGGATAACTGTTGATTACTACAGTTTTTCTAATATATGTTACCTTTTCTTTTAATGACAAAACTGTCAGCATTGTCACGTTTGTTATCATAGTTCAATAATCTTCCATTTTGTGAAAAGGCAGCTAGTCTGAGGTAGGTCTTTCTCTGTTTTGCCTATTGTGGCTAATATAGCAATATGCAACACTGGTAATCCAAGTGGCCTTACAATAAGATAATTCTGGGATATACAGACTGTTGTTTCCTTCAGATGGAAAGTTGCTATGTTTTCTTGGATAGTGCCTATAGTTCTGGATGAAAATAGATTTCCATATACCATGGTATCTCTGATGTGTATGCATTGTCTTGTTTTTTTTTTTAATTTCTGGCTGCCGTTGTCATTTTTTTTTATACATGCAATTATTTATTATGTTAAAAGAGGCAGTTATATCTCTTAGTGTTTTCATGTCTTTTTCATTATTTTCAAAGACAACTCTTGGTTTTGTCTGTCACGTCCATGTTCTGTAAGCAGGACTGTCTCTTCCATTTTGCTATGACTTTCTTCAGTTTAATTTGAATTTCTTTCAGAAATATGTTTTACCAAGTTTATTTTATATTATCTACTTACATTTTCTGCTTTATTATATTTTTTCTTTCATTAATGAATTTTTATATGCCTGTTATACTTCTTTTTTCAGTTACAGGATGACTTAATTTCTTGCAATGCATACATTTTTGTCCCTTTTGCAGGACATTTTCCTTTGTGTGATTATCAGAGTCAGACACATTTGTTGTCTATTGTTTCAGCTTTTAGGACAGTGATATTACATTCAACTTTGGAGATATGTTTTGACTTGTGTATCTTTCAGATGCTCAGTACCTAGATTTGCATAGCATTATTGAATTCTACACTGTTTCCAAGCACTACATGATGTTGCATTGTGTGTCAGATTTATTGCGCTCTACTGTCTCAAAGATCACAGTATCTCAGAGAAAGACTGAGGCATTGTATTAACAGCTTATTCTTTCAGTGTTACAGAGACCTCAGAGTAAGAATATAAAAATAAATATATGTGGGAGGAGCAAAGGGTCTAGAATGTAACAAAAATGTATTGTATTGTTATATTGTTAACACTGCATGAAGCAATCTTAAATGCTAATGTATACATTATCTCCTACTTTTATTGTACTGCCTTCTCAGTGTGAAAATATCAAATGATGCACTGTTCATTGATTGAAAACAGTTATGCAACTTATCATGAACATCAGTAAATATTTCTTTTGAATCTGACATTATCTCATATATCTGATTTTTTTTTATAACCATATGTCGATAAAGCTCTCAATCTTGTATCTGCTGTTACACTTAAACATTTTCATAGTTATTGGCTATTGTTGCATAACACTTTAACAGTGGGTCTGACCAATATGTAATGCATATCACAGTTAGTGTTAAAAAATAGTCTTTGTTCACAACTGATATAACTGTCATATTGATTTTGTGTTACTGAAGAGTGTTGTACACTGTAGTTCAGATAGTGTATTGCAAATCCTTTTATGCCCTTCTGATGTGACTGCATATTAATTAATTGTAACATGTTTGCATTTACCTACAGTAGCTCTTTCTTTATAGTTATGTATTACTTACGTCAAGACTTCTGCAACATTGAAATAACGACTTTGAAATTCATAAACCAGACCATTCAAAAATGTTCCACTGTTAAAGTAATGTATTACTATTGACGTCATTGCTATTTCCTGCTGCCATACATACACAGATCAATTTTCTTCATTGTAACAAGGCTATCAAAAAATGCTTTCTTGAAAGGCATGAAAGGGGATACACATGATGTGGTATGGACACAATGTCAAATGGCAGGCTTTTTCTGCTCTGTATATTATCCTTTTGATACTAGCTATCTTTAGAAAAAGAACTGTTTATTTCATTTATTCTCAAAGAGCTACATATCTGTTTTTTCAGGAGAAAAAGCTTCTCAGGGGTACAGCATTGTTTTCAAAATCAAGTCTACGTGTTTTTTCAAAATACTTTTTACCTAGTGTCAAACAGAAACTCTAGTGACTACATGCCTTATTCAGCACTTATTGGTTATGTTGAGCACTTCCTGGTTTTCCTCACAAATAACAACTTATACATTTTAGCCAGCCAATTAGATGCCTGCAGTCTTACTTTATAAAGAGAAGTCATTCATGAACTATGGCGAGATTTCCTAAAAATAACCATATTTTTGAGCTCAGATGTGAACTAAACTTTCACTGAAACACAGAGTCCACATCTCCACTGCTAAAGTGCTTATTTCAAAGTCTAATTTACTCTGTGTATGTGCACTTTATTTAGTAGTTCACATTAAATAATACACCTGACTATATATCAAAAAGGAAAGGGAGTATAGAACACAAATGTACTTTTGTATGTATACATATCGGTCCTCACATTTCTTTAGATGGGTTTCTGTAACATTCATTAAGCAAGTTAAAGAAGCCTTACTGGTCATCTGACTCGTATAATTGTTATTACAGTGTGTATTGTGATATATGGTTGCAATGGACTAAGCAGTTGCTGTTCTGTTGTATGTTCCTGTGCAAAACATGCAAAGATACCATCTCTAGATTTCTATTCCTCACTCATTGCAGTCATAACTTGACTGTGGCAGTTTAACTGCTGATCTCCTGAGGTCTGATGCTCTTTGTTCTTTCATGTTCTGAAAGCAAGCATCTACCTACACTTATATCAGAAAATGTTCTTTGGCCATGTTTTAAAAATAAATTATAATAATTTCATGTGTCAGCATATCTTCCACATTCACATCCTTTTAACTGGTGGGACAACTGACTCAGCATCAAACAAGAAAATTGCCTACATTCATGACGGTATTTTCAAGACTCTGATTTCTGCCAGGATGTATGCAACTGTTTCTGTCATACAGGTTAGCGGACTCTAGCTAATAATTAATTGTGAGTACAATGGCTGGGTGTTATGTTTGGAAAATGTCTGCAGTCAATTCAGGTTCTAAACCTGTCTACAATATTCTTATGATAATTATCTGTCTTGTCAGCTGTTATTTATTTTCTGTGCAATGTGTTTTTTATTATTCATTTGCTGTAGCCTGGAATTTAGAATTCTTGTTTTATTCTTTTGACTGATATCTTTATCATCCTCAACATAACCACTGTCAGAAATGGGTTCGTACTAGGCTAACTTCCCTTGCCAGCCTAGCCAATTATCCCTTGTGAGGCTCAAACCCTGCACCTTGTCTTTGTAAGACACACACCTTAATGACTAGGCCACCCTCTCATGTATAAATCATGCATATCAGATCTGATCCTTAGAATTCACATTTAACCATCATCATTATCATTGTTTTCATCTTCATCACCAAATTTTGTAGAGCTGTCAGTCACAGCCACATCCACTTATTCACTGTTTATGTGCAACATGTCATCTGTTTTACTGCAACATATTCACTTTAGTAATGGATGCCAGTGAAGACATTTTGATTTTCTACATTTGGTAACTTCCTTGGCATCCTTTAAAACTTAATATTCCTTAGTTCTGAGATGCTGTAACAAAAATTATTGGTCTTTTCTGTGGCGTTAGTGTCTAGATAAGATTGTCATGCCATACCACAGTAATTGTGGCAGCAGTAACATCAAAAGACTGCATAATTATTTAATAAGTTGCTTCAGTGTAAACTTTTCTTTTACAGATATTTGACAGATGTTAACATTTGATTCTTATGATTCTGAAGTTTACATAAATGCTTCTAAAGTGTTTCTAACATCACTCTTGTGTTCTCATATTAGAAAATAATTTACTTGAGAGGCTTTTCTGCTTATAAACAAAACATACTTCCTGCATATTCTGCTCCTAAGTTATTGTGCTGTTTTTACAGTAACCTGTTCCCTAAGGATTTTATATTATGACTCAGACCCTTCTGATAGAGTACTGTTGCCTCAAGGTTTGTTTTTCCTCAATATTTCAGTTTAACGCATTCTTCTGGCAGTTAAATGCAGGTACGTGCATGTACACTCATACACCACACACACACACACACACACACACACACACACACACACACACACACACACAAATATATATTTATATAGCTATCTATATATATATATATATATATATATATATATATATATATATATATATATATATATATATTTATACAAACATACACACACACACACACACACACACACACACACACAAAAGAGTGGCAACTGGTTACCTCAAAGCAAGGGGTAGCTGTAGGAAGCAGTTGAACGGGTGGAGCTAACTGGAAAACTGGAATGGGGTGGAGGTTTATTACAACTGATCAGTGAATAGTACCTGCGATCAAACAACAGATGCAGTCATTCATTTTCATCCACAGACTGCCCCAGTATGTATCCATTCATTATAGCCACATTACTAGCTATATATCTCATGTCTGACTGCAGTCAACAAGATCAGCCTAAGATGAAATGGAGCCCTAGACAAGAATTCGATTCCCCTCATTTACACTAGCCCCCCCTCCCACATTTCCCATGTACTCCTCCTCTGTTTTTGCCTAATAATGGACCCACGCTATTCAGACAGGTTACTTCTTTCATGCCTTTTCACATATCCTACTTTTTAGCTTTCCTCATGCTCTTAAAATACCTTAACTGGCCAAGATTCTAAGCAATACATCTGAAGGATGCAACTGAATTAAGACAGGGATTTGCGCGCTGCTAGGCATCCAGAAGTCATAGGGTTCTATATGCTTTGAGGCACTTCTTAGGAGTTTTTTTGCAACTTATTGATTCAGTGATGGCCTGAACAAAAAAACATGAGTAAGGGATGAACTGTCAAGCACTCAAATATTCTTTGGATGTGTGTGTGTGTGTGTGTGTGTGTGTGTGTGTGTGTGTGTGTGTGTGTGTGTGTGTGTGTGTGTGTGTGTGTGTGTGTTTCTTTGTGAATGTGCATCCTATGACAGACTTGTGTTCTGTCCAGGATTAATTTCTCTGCCCTGTGCTAACTTAGTTATGGGGATAGGCTCCAGTTTCTCCATGACCCTGAACTGGTTAAACAGGTACTGGAGAATGAAATAATGAAGTAATTATAAAATGTAAACATGGAAATCTGTCACTCTGAGCTGAAGATTTTTATTTTTCATCCTAGAACAATAAAAAAGACTTAGATTTCAAGAATAGGAGTCATGACTGATGTGCATGACAAGACATTAGTGTCATATAGGATGGTTTTATATTATTTATTTATTGCTTGCTTGATTGTTAGATGTATTTATTTATTTTTTTATTGCTTAATTACTTTGTGTGCAATCTGATGCAAGTCCCTTTTCAACTACTAACCAGGCCATGAGGCAATGCACAGAAAAAAGAATATCAGTACTTGACATTAATGGAATGTGTACAAGCACGAATTTACAAGGAGTAACAGTCTGTATACAGTAGTTATATGATTCACATTTCCACAGTATTCATATGAAATTTCAGCGGCTATAGTTGATCTACTGACATAAAAAAGAGAACCAGGTTAACCAGCATTCTAAAAACATTTGCATTACTTTGCCCGATGTCCTTTTAGTTTCTTTTTAAAACATGACAGATTATCCACTAAAGTAATGCCATTAGGGAGAGAGTTTTATGAGGCTGGCACTAGTTTACAAAAATATTTTTCTCAAATGGTTAAGGGGAACTGAGGTCTGCTGAGTAGGGAGTAGGAATAGTCCTGCACTAAATGTTTATTCACCAGAGTGTGGGATTATATACGATGGTAGTAGTTCAAAAATAAGGCTATTAAGTAGATTTTTAGCCTTAATTGGGATTGGTAGCCATTTGGCCCCCTTAATGGATTGGCTTAGTAGATAAAGCTGAAGAGTTTGTTCTCAGTAGTTTGAAGCAAATTAGTGTTGTGAACTGGTAAAGGACCAATGATTGGTAGGGCATTTTCTGGTCTGGGGAGTAAAACATTGACTGCAATGGCTTGACAATCTTCAGGAGTAAGACAACTGGAAATTGGCTAGGCCATTTTAACTTGCTGAAGAACTTTGGAGGTGGTGACTTCAGTATGGCTCTAAAAAAGTGAACCTATTTGTCTTTTCTTGTATATTACCTAAGCCATAGCAATGAATGTTACAGCCATATTCACAATAAAGTCTGGGACCAAGATCCTTGTTTAGCCAGTTTTACTTTTGCTGCTCAAATTAATCTGTCCCATTTGGTTATAGACTGACCTTACTAATCCCATGGTCGATAATTATATATTACCCCTAATGAGAATAACGGGGACCCACATATGGGCTAAAGCGTTCAGGAGATGCATCTGTCCATTAGTAGTACAAAGGACAGTCGTCGAGTAAATTATATGTTTGCTATCCATAGATGTAAGTTACACTTGAATATGGAATATGGACAAGGATGAACTTTGTTTTATGTGGCTAGGAAGTCTGTTCAGGAGCAGTGGCATCATCTTTGACATATACCTGTCCCTCCAAACTGTTCTGTTAATGATGCAAATGAGGTTTAGAGCCCAAGACCAAGTATTTATGATGTCATTTGACTTGCTTATGTGCAGTAAATCCATCAGTAATGGGCCGGAGGATGCCTTGCATGCCAGACACAGGTAGGAGTCTGTAGAATACCAAGTATAGCAACAAAGCTTTGAGTCAGACCACGTAGGGCATGTTGTGTGGGCCTTGTATCCTTTTAGTATGTTCAAGTAGTTGCATGTGTCTGGACAGATACCTCTCAAAGGGGACATTATATTCAATGATTGGCCTAATGAGGCCTGAGTAAATGAGGACAAAGACATTCCTAGATCTAGACACAATCCCTTCGTTTATAAGCTGTGCAATATAGAAGGACTTTCTTACAACAATGTACACATGTTAGTTAAAACATAGGTCACTGTCCACATAAGTTCCCAAATCCTCAACAACTGGGTCAACTCTTACGAGCTTATTGTCAATGTGGTAGTTCCCTGGGATAGATGACTTCCTAAAGGATACAATAGTCCATGATTTTGGCACCAGTTATTTATTTGAGGCAAACCTTCATGCAGGATGGTAAGTCTTTTGGGGATTCAATGGTGACAATGTCTCAGTACTAGAAGATAGCCTATCTTGGCTTTCTATCAATATCAGTAATGAAACTATTATCATGGGTGACACAAATATTAATTGGTCTTCCATTCATTCCTCCACACACACCCTAAACATTAACCTTTATAAATATTCTCAGCTCATCAACCTGACTACCAGGCCCTCTAAAGATTTCTTCAGTGGCAGCACCCTAGATTGGATTTTAGTCCCTCATCCCCACTATTACACCGACAGTGGAACTCTACCTGACTCCCTCAGTGACCATCTTCCCATCTTCACTAAATGTCTTCCATGCCCACTACAAGCAACACATAATTACATCAACACTCACAACCTAAAAAACTTCAACCCAGTAACCTTCTCAGACTCCCTAAAATCAATAAATTGGAACCTACTAAAAACCCTACCCCTGGATAATGCTGTTGCATACTTCAATACAACTTTCCTAAATCTCCTGGATAGTTTCGCCCCGCTAAAAACCAAAAGAATACGTAACAATACCACCCCCTGGCTAGCAAAAAAAAAACTAACTGCCATGCGACTTAGAGACAAAACCTGGGCATATTACCAAATAAACAAAACTCCCTCCACCCTTAATGAATTCAGAACTCTTCGCAACAAAGTTAAAAAGCTTATCACTATAGATCGTCAAAACTACTACTCCATACTCCAAAACAACCATAAAACCAATCCTCAAAAATTCTGGAAAGGCATCAATAAACTCCTAAAACCTGGCTCAGTAGAAAACCCAAGCCCAGACCCAAATGCTCCAGATATCGATCTGGCCACAAATTCAACTCTTTCTTCTTAGACCCTATCTCTAAACTAACCACATCCTTCTCCAATAACCCCTCACCACCTACACCTGCATCCCTCCTCCTACCTCCCCCCTCAACTCCTACCTCTCAACTCCCACCTTTCTCCCTAAAACCCATCCCTACCTCTACCATAAAAAAACTTTTGCAAAAGCTAAAACCATGTACTAATGCACCTGATAACATACCCTCATCCTTCCTCAACATATCCGCTGAAGCCATTGCCTTCCCCATCAGCATCCTAATAAATCGCTCTATCCAGGAAGGTCTTGTTCCCACACTCTGGGAAAGAGCTTTCATCATACCCTTGCACAAAGGAGGAAATAATAACAATATCACTAACTTCCGTCCCATCGCCATCCTTTCTCCTATATCAAAACTCTTAGAAAAATGTATCCATCTCCAACTCCTTCCCTATCTCCTAGACAATAACTTACTAACTTCCACACAACATGGTTTCAGACCCGGCCACAGCACCATGACTGCCCTCATTTCCTTCCTGGAAACAGTAAATACAGCCCGAGATTCTGGCTCTATTGTATCTACCCTCCTTCTCGACCTCTCTAAAGCCTTCGATACTATATCACACAGCCTTCTCCTAACTAATCTATCTAACCTAAACCTATCCCCTGCCTCTCTCAATTGGTTCACCAGCTATCTCTCCCATAGGCAACAAGCTGTTGAATGGAAAACAGCCACCTCCTGCTTCCTGAACACACCCACTGGTGTCCCCCAAGGTTCTATCTTCATGCTTCTACAATTATCTGCACAGCCACATCCATTCCCACTCTCTTAAAATTAACTCAAGATGCCTTGTCTACCACAGAACAGTGGATGGAAAACAATCAGTTAGCACTCAATGCATCAAAAACCAAACTTATGGTATTCACTCCCTCAAAAAACACAACCATTGACAGAAATCTACTCTCTATCATCAGCCAAAACAACACACCTCTTGAACTAGTATCTGAAACCAAACTGCTAGGGGTCCAGATAGATGACCAGCTCAAATTCAATAGCCATCTACAACTAAACTTAAAAAAAAAAACAAAGCATCTACCCACCATTGTGTATCTCTCCACAAACTAAACTGGCTTGAGCTTCCTAACTATCTCTCCTTTACTCAGCTCACCTTTGCGCACAAACTCATATTCCATCCATCCCTCTATCCCTCACTCAGCTCCACCTTTAAAATGCACATGCCACAAAGACTCCTAAGATCTAATAACCAAAATCTGATAGAACTGTATAAACCTCTTCACTCTCCAGGGAAAAAACTGCTGTCTTTTGCCCTGGCACACCTATGGAACTCCCTTCCCCCCCTCCATCTGTACCACTACTAACCTCCCAGCTTTTAAAAAATCTCTGCATACACACTTAACATCCTCTGGCAATGCTCCTGCTCCCACCCCTAATAGCCTAGTCTGTTCCCTACAGGCAACCATATCATATATAACCAGATACTATAAATAAGCAAATGCAATAACACCTAATAATTCTTAAATTCTACTATTCCACTCAAGATATTACATATTTACTACAGCAATGCTATGTTTATCATACACAATGTAACCAAAGTAGTCTATTTGCTGCTGCTTAAACCTTAGATTCTTTGCATTGTAACCACCTGTCCTTTGTTTTTTGTCTTGAACCCACAATTGTCTACATTTGTCAGCCACTGTATAGTTTTGTTACCACTGTTTTTGACAATCTGTTCTGCTATGATTATAAGTGTAAAAGTGTGAACATCTGTAATCTTTTTTATCTTTGTTCTGGAGCTTTTCTCCCCAGGACTCCATTGAAAACGGGTTCTTCGGGCCCAATGGACAATCCTGGTAAATCAACTATAAATAAAATAAAATAAATAAAAAATAAATGATGCAACTAGCTGCAAACAATGTATCTAACAATTTACTTTTGCTCTAATGTAGATTGTCCAGAGAGCAGAAATAAGACATATGGAGAAAGGTTTTAGTAGTACTTCAGTGTTATGCAAGGGTTCCTATTACGGGATCGAAAATCCCTTTAGGTGAATACGAAGACGTCAAACCGTATTGCGCGAAGTACGTAAACCTCAAACAGTCAAAACTGCAAATTTCGAAATGTCGATTTGTTTTGTTTGGCCCGTCTGTGGTACAGCTCCGTAAGTTAAGTGTGCAATAGATAGTACTTTAGTGTTAGGATTTGGGTTAAGGTAAGGGCATAGACAGGTACTGTATGTTAGAGTTAGTGTAGTGTTAGGTGTAAGGTTTTTTTAAGTTTATGTATGTGTATTATTTATTTTGTTTAGGTGTATGTCTGTAGGGGATGTGTGCAGTAGTTACGGACCTTAGGGTTAGGGAGGGGTTAAGGAGAGTGCATAGATATTTGTGTTTGTGGGATTTAGTGTTGTGTTGGAGGTAGGGTTTCGGTGCTTTAGTTTAGGTTAGAAGTAGGGTTTGTTTAGTGTATGTATGTGGTTTATTTATTTTGGTTGGGTAGGTAGTATATAGCAGGTGATGGGGTTGGCAGATTATGACAGTTAGATATTTTTTTTTTTGCGGTTTAGTACATTCGGGATTTTTGCAGTTTGCGGTATAGCGGTCGATGTTTTGGTATTCGCTCATAGGGTTTTTCGCTTTGCTAATATAGACCCATTATGCAAAGGTAGGTGGCAATGAAATTGAGATAGAAATTCTTGTTCACATCTTATATGTCAGACTTTCAGAGACAGACATAGGAACTTGATCTAATGCACAACAATCCTCATTTATCTGAGTAAAAAGTCAAAGAAACCCAAGCCCTTTTTTAAGAAAAATCTGAAAGTGCACTTTTGCATAATCCACAGCAGACAGGGCTACAGTTTTAAGAATCCAGTCTTTCTGTCTGTAACTGTAACATTTTACAATCAGGTGTTTTGGTCTGTCTGCACTGCTTGAAACTTTTCCTAATCTGAGTGCTCTGTCAACTTGATTATCTAGACAGTTAAACCTGTGTGTTACTTGCCACAGCCATTGGTCTACATATATTTAAACATCTTTCTTTTCCACTCAATAAGTTTGAAATTCTCCCTCTCAGAACTGCACTCTAACTCATACTATTTTTCTAACAGCAACTCTACACATACATTGACTTTATTTCAATCCCCCCACCACTTTACTATACCTTTCATGCTGCCTAATATTTAATATATAGCATCAGTCATCACATGAATATTTTTATCATTTATTCTCACTTCTGCTACTGCCATTTGCACAACCATGATCTCGCTGGACATGTCCTCCATATACTGCAGGATTTTGTTAACCTTGCTTTTCATAGCAATAATTTGCTGAGTCATTTTCCATCCCAGTTATTATCCTTTGTTGTTTTGGGTTGGGTCTCTTGGATTCCAAAATCAAGTTATTTAAAGCACATCTGGATTGGAGCTGCTGAACTAAGTAACTATCTTGGACTGTGGCATTCATGCCCCACCCTCTCCCTATCTACAAGTTATCATTCATTTCTCCTTTCCATATGCTGGACCACTCCAAGCTGAGTAACATATGTTAACTCTGATCTGGAATGAAGAAACTTCTTCTAACAGAGTTAAGTATTTGCAATATAGTCAGTAATATGTTGGATGAGTGGACTGATTTACCCAGAGGACAATGGGCCCAATGCATAGCTGAAATCAGGGAAAAATGAATAGAAAACTGGTTTAAAGTGAGCCTAACTGATGAGATTTGATTGACTGAATAAGTAAATTATTAGTACTACTGCTACTACCACTTGTAATGCTAACACTAAAACTACTGCTGATGCTACTACTATTACTAGTACTACTACTGCTACTAGCACTGCTACTATTGCTGCTACCGCTAGTTTTACTACTAGTACAAATACTACTGCTAATATTACTGCTAATATTACTACTGCCACTATTAATACTAGTAGTACTACTACTACTGCTCATACTACCACTACCACTACTAATAGTACTGTTACTACTGCTACCACTGATGCTACTACTACCTACAACTATCAGTACTACCACTATTGCTGCTGCTACTATTACTACTTGTACTACTACTGCTAATACTAGTACTACCACTACAAATACTACTACTAGTATTAATACTGATGATACTACTACCTACTACTACTAGTACTACTACTACTGCAATTACTAGTGCTACTTCTGCTACTACCACTACAATTATTGCTGCTACTGCTAGTTCTACTACTACTACTACTGCAGCTGCTGCTGCTAATTCTACCGTAACTACTCGAGATCTTTTTACTGCTATCCTTGGCTGAGCACTCAAATGACTTTCCTATATAACCTAAGCAAAAGCATATCAGGACAATGCCATTTGTCAAATGGTATCTGTTAGTTTATTGTTACTTTATTACTGCACTGCTCATTTCATCAGGGGTTTGTCTTTTATTCCATGCAACATCATAACAATCTGAATCCCACCCAAAAACACATGCATAGAATTAGTATTAGTCCAAAATATGTGCTGCTCCCATATTATTTTTACAGTTTTACAGCCACATGCCTTTAAAATATTTTACTTATGCAATTCTGTTTGTTCAACAGAGTTTGCCCATTCTTTATTTTACCTGCATGTTTTGTAATGAGTTTACCTTTTTACAACAAACTGTGATAGAGTGAAAATAAGGATAACAAAGAAATGAGATTACCTCCATTATAAATACAAGGAGTATTTAAAGTCTTAGAATAACCAATAACATTTATGTGGTCTTGCAAATTATACATAATAGAGACTTGAAAGGTGCGTGCGGTTTTTAAGGTATGAAGCCTCTTGTTCACTTTCATATATTCTTTATAATCCTCTTCATTTTTCATGATGCAAAGTCTCAGATGGAAAAAAGTGTCCTTTTAAGAACTATCAGGGATCCTACTGAGAAAATAAAGTGACATTGTGAAGAAAAGCCTGGCAAATGCCTGGAGGGAGTTATTCTTACATCAATTTCTGTTTCTGTGGTTTTGTGAAAACGTATATCTGCATTTAAGTCACTGGGGTACAGAGAATAACAAGTAAGAAAGACGTTTCTATGTGTATTATGTCTTAAAGACTATAATGACATTATTCTAGGAAATAATGCATTTTCGGATTTTAGTAAGCTGCAGGTAGGTTGTAGCCTACATCAATGAAAAAAAAAATGTAGATCACATATAGCATTTACAGAGGTATAGCTGTAAATCAGATGCACTATTTGAGTTAGCTAATCAGAATATAGATGGAGAAATATGAAGTTAAACATAAAAAAATTACAATATGCAAATTATGTCAACATAAATATAAGTACACCTATTTTTGCCGACATAGATAAACTAGTCTTCTTTATTAAGTGTGCATTTATTACTATTTTAAAATAGTATAGGGATGAATATATACTAGGATATCTAGGAAAGAAATATAAGGAAAAATAGAAAATAATGTGGTGTGATATAAACCACTTGTTTTTTGTTAATGTGTATGAAAGACTTATAGTTTGGAACTGATGTGACAGTTAACCGCATGGTACTGCTGTGCAAACTTAAATTAAGTACATACACTTGAGAAGAATGTGGTTTGCTACAATGTTTATATTGTGTGCAAATGTCTAAAAGGACATATTCACTTCTTCTTTGCTTTCCTAGAATCAAATACTTTACTCTATCACAAAGAATGTCTTTCACAACCCTTTTATTGAATGAGTGTCATATCTTTGCCATCAGAAAATCCATGCATTCCGCAACCTGGGAATCTACTATTCTGAGTGTTCTGGCCACTTGTTTTGTTTATTTTTCTGTGTGTTGCATTTATATGAGGCTTACACCATTTGTGTGTAATTTAGTCATTTTCAGTCCTGAAGTTTTACCACAAGGAAATGGTATTCTGATCAACATGAACAAACAAAACAGCACCTCTTTCATTGTTTCAGTGCCATTTTTTTATTTTTATAGAATAGACTACAGTCTAAAGTTCATAGGTTCATAGGGAGATACTAGGCTATCTGCCCTAGGGCATTTATAAGCCTAGCCAGAGTGTATTGGCTTCCGCCTCCCTATTAGATTAGCCTACTGTGCCTCTGTAAAGTAGGTCACAGAAGGTACCCTTTTAAGATTAGTTTACTGTGCCTCTGTCTAGCACGGACACAGAAGAGATCCCAGGGGTGAATTTGCGATTTCCCATCCACGCGTCCAGATTTTGCTTGAAGAGGGTCAGCGAGGGGCTATGTCTAACATGAATTGGGATTCTATTCCAGAGTGAGGGGAGCCTCTGGGAAATGAATCTGTCCCTCCAGCATGTCCTATTTATTTTTGTGCTGAGGTTTAGATCCCTGGAGCGTGTAGCTCTAAGGGACTTGGATTTTTTGAGGTGGAGCATGTCCATTAATTCTGGGTTTGACATGGCTTTGTACGTCAGGCATAGATCGCCTCTGAGTAGACGGTAAGCAACTGAGTAGAGCTGGCGGTTCTTTAGTCGAGCTGCATAGGACATCTGTTTGTAGCCCATGATCCTCTTGGTGAGGTACTTTTGGGGTCTCTCCAGTTGCTGCAGGTGTCGGGTAAGGTACATCCCAAAAGGGGCATTGTATTCAATTATGGGCCTGATGAGTGACGAGTAGAGGGGCACAATGACCTCTCTTGATCTAGATGCGAACCCTTTTGTGATAAGGTGGGCTATATAGAAGGTCTTTCTAACCACTTTGGCAACGTAATTATCAAAGGAGAGATTACTATCTACGTTGGTCCCCAAATCTCTAATTACTTCTTCCATACTTAATGGATTACCACCTATGTGGTAATTTGTGGGCACCTTGTTTTTCCCAAAGGGGATGACTATGCACTTTTTAGCATTTAGCTTGAGGCCGTGGCTCTGGCACCAAGCATCCGTCTCTGTGAGACCCTTTTGGAGGATGCTTGTGCCAGCTGGAGATTCGATTATGGCCCCCAGTTTGCAGTCATCTGCGAACTTTGTCAGCCATAATCCCCCCATGTTAGCCTGAACCTCAGAGAAGTATATACCGAACAAGAGAGGTCCCAGGACTGAGCCCTGTGGGATGCCACTTGTAACTGGTTTGGATTCGGACATGGCACCTGCGATTCTGATCATGTGGGTTCTATCTCTGAGCCAGTTTGCAACCCATCTTGTGATATAAGGGTTGATATTTAAGCTGGTAACGCTTTTGCGAGGTCCAGGTAGGCTGTGTGGACTACCTTACCCTCATCTATGGCTTTGGTAACTGTTTCAAAGAAATCAACTAGGTTTAAGAGGCAAGATCTGCCCTTAACAAAGCCGAATTGGGTAGGGTCCAGTGTCTGGAGGCTCCCAATGTCTTTATTTATGAGTTTCATGATAATACGCTCCATAGCTTTACAGACCAGACTAGTCAGGCTTATGGGGCGATATTTTCCAGGGTCCATTGTGGCACCACCTTTGTGGAGTGGGACCACTGTAGCTGTACGCCATTCTTTGGGTACATATCCTGTAGTAAGGCTAAGTTTGAACAGTGACTTAATGTGAGGGTTCAGTTCTTCTTGGAGCTCATGTAAGACACAGCCTGGGACACCGTCCGGTCCCATAGATGCTGTGTTTTTTGCTTTGGAGAGGGCAGCTTTCACCTGTGCATCTGTGATGTCAGGGAGGTTACATTCATTTTGGGATATTCATTTGGTCCTTTGGGGAGGAAGGTGGGGGGGAGAAGTTTGCACTGAATCTGTCTGCCAGGATGTTGGCTATGTCTGTAGGTTCGGTATATTTTGTACCGTTATGCAACAATTCAGAGCATATCTGGGAGTTTCCGCCCATGTTCCTGACATAACTAAAGAAGGCGTTGTGATTATCTTTAGTGTCTAGAGCAATTTTTCTTTCGAAGCTGACCTTTGATGATTTTATGAGGGATTGAAGTTTCTTGCTAATACTGATCAGAGATGCCTTCCCTTTTTGGAATTTTGCTCTGTCATGTAGTAGCTTCCTCTTTCTGTTGTATAGCTTATTTATGGCCAGGGTCCACCAGACTGGTCTCCTGTTTTTAGAGGAGTGAGTCTTAGTTTTATTTGGGATAGCACAATCCATGCATTCCTGCAGGTGCTCATAGAATGCATTTGTAAAGGATTCTGCAGATTGGGCTGTATTATCCTCTGGCCCAGGGGCTTTGAAGGATTCCATCTCAGTCTTGAGAAGTACAAAGTTGGCTTTTGAGAAATTCTTTACAGTGATTTCCTTGGCTGGGGGTGGGGACAGGATATGGACATCCAGAGAAATTTGTTTATGGTCTGATCTTACCAATGAGGGGTTTACCTCTGGTATGGAACATAGAGTCCCCATGTTGGTGATGACCAGGTCCAATATGTTGTTCCCTCTTGTGGGAGTGATGACCAGTTGTTCCATTGCATTAGAGTTTATAAATTCAAGGAACCATTGGGCGAGGGTGTTTGGGCTTGAGTAGTTTTCCCAGTCAATGCTTGGGTAGTTGAAGTCACCCAATAACATAGTGTTTGGAGAGACCTTCATATTCTCCAGTGTTCTCAGGAATGCCAAGTGGGGTTCCTGTAATAGGGAGGGTGTTCTGTTACAGGCTACAAACTGAAAGGCAGTTTTGCCCGCTGTTAGTTGCACATGGATGATTTCCGATGCTTCGTGCAGTGCCACTAACCTGGAGGTGTAGGTATCTTTGATGAATATAGATACTCCCCCTCCTTTTGTGCTTTGGTCCGAGTTTTGGGGCCGAAACACATGGTATGAGTTATAACCTGGTAGTGCTGGGGTGCTCTCAGGAGCCTTGAACCAGGTTTCTGTTACTGCACAGACATTGATTTTCTCCATACTGAGGAGAGCCTTGAGTGCGTGCATCTTGAGGTTTAGACTTCTGGCATTGAGTAGCATTACCGTTAGTTTTTTTATCCTTGGGTTGTCTATGGAGGTGGGTTTGTCCTTTGAGCCTTGCCTAAAAAAGGCACTATAAGGGTGGCAAGAGCCTTGGCCAGTATACGAAAGCCTAAGGGTGACAGGTGCAAGCCGTCCCTAGCTTTGCATAAGTGATCTCAGAACTGGTACAGCCTCTTTTCCATTCACCCAGAACTACATCACCAGTGGTGTAATCATTAGTTCAGAGGTGAACCAGTTCATTTCCTCAGCAATTATTAAGGTCTAACATACCACCTTCAACCTTAAGGCTTAATAATCAGAAGAGACTCAAGGTTCCATGGGACACACTGTGATGCTTTGTGTACAATGTAGAAAATGTGGACATTTGGTAAGTAATGCAGCACAGTGCCAGAGGAAACATACATGGTTGTGTGTGTCTGTTATAGCAGATCATAGTGAGTCTTAGTTGGTATGTCAATATCTAGACTTTGTTTTAGTCTTGTTATAAAAATATTCATAACAGCTAGAGTGATGAGATAATGAATACCTGCCATTTTTCCAATGAGGTAGTCTGTGTCTGAAGGAATGTAGAAGTAGAACAATCATCTTTATCCTTCCACTGTCTGATTATAACATCCAGCTGGCATTAAAGAAAATGTGGAAAATGTATCTTAGTCCTTAACTAAAACCATGACTGAATGAAAACTATGTTGCAGAGATACTGGTATTCTTTGCATAAGTAGATATTCTCCCCCTTTGAAATTCTTTCATCATAATAAGAGCTACAGTTCTTTCACCTGGCTCCATGTTGCTTGATGATGTAGATACAGATAATGCCAAGAAGAAAGAAGATAATATAAGAATACATCATTGATGACACCATGACAGCTATGGTGACACATACTTTTGTGTTGGATAATGCCAGTAGAAAAGACTGTTCTATTATTCCAGAGTTTCAAAAGTACTCTGGTAAGTGTGGAAAGAATCATTTAAAAAAAGTATAATATTGTTTCTAATGTGTTAACATTTCTGAAAACAATGCCATTTACAACAAGGACAGCATAAATTACACATCACCAGATGCTTAAGCTCCTTCCAGTGAAACACATTGGAAGTTACAACCTGGTAAATGATAAGAAACAAGTTAAGTCCCAGGTAAATAATGCCTGATTCTGCATTTTGAAAGAATTGCATCTTCACTCTGTTCAACTGGAAACTTTCATGCAGCAGGTCCCTTGTTTTAATGATGTTGCTTGTATTTTTCCTGAAATCAAACCACATTTTTGTATACATCTGAATGAAGTGGTGTGGTATCACTTAGACTGTTCAGAGAAATTAGTAAATATGCAGAGCATGGCAGACCTCCATCTCAAATGCTGTCTGAAAACTGTGGAAGTTCCTACTGAGAAATGTAAAAATTGAATAGTGGGAACAAAGAAGGATAGAATGCAGTCCTGATGGGTTTCTATACACAAGATAATTTGAACTTGAAGCATCTTCAGATGCCAGCTTTACTCAGTAGCAAGGAGAATGCAGAGGAAGTGATGACTTGATAAAAGCTAGGCCTCTGCATAGTGATAGCTGTATTTTTGCTACCCAGTATTAAATGTGGGATAGAGCACTTTGGGTTTTAGCCTGTAGTAACATAGATAATTATTTAAATATCATATTGTGTCTGGCTTCTAAACATGGCCTGTAACACTGATTGTATAAATCAAAGATAGAAGCACATTGTTCCTACAGTCAGTCAGCTTAGACATCAGTTACATTTCTGGGACTACTGTTAGATATGTAGCTTTTCAGTATGCTATCCCTGGTACTTTCTCAATTTTTTTAAATCATTTGGATTGATAATGGGTACAAGAAGAGAATAGTTTCCTCCTAAAACAGCAAATTCTGGGCCTATTTGTAATTTGCATTTTACTTCATAGTTGCTCAGATACCTTGTTTGTTTTTATGACACATTTCAATGTGACACAATAGACGCCAACACTGAAGTCCTATATGATGCTACTGAGGTCAAAGACAGTCATGGTAATTGGATAATATAGGCAGTGACACTGTGATATAGCACTTAGCATTGTTATCCAACATTATTTTATCTGGTTAATTTTAAACCATGGTTCTCTCAGTAGGTAGATAGTTTGAACATTTGAATACGGTCTCAAAATATTTCTGAAGTCGAAGAAGTGCCATAGCTTAAAACACCCTGGAAAATATTGAGGTAAATCTACAGCAACAGGCAGCCAGGGAATTAAAGAAATGCTGTAAACCTGTGGGGAAAAAAAAGATTTAAAAAACTGAGACTCTTACAAAGGTGGCAAAGAAATAATCAGACATATGAAAATAATAAGACTTTTTAAATGTTTGCCAAAATGATTGAGAGAAAAGTATGGAGTGTTATCCTGTAAAGAATTTATGAAATCCAAATGAGGAAATAACACATGGGATGGATAAATAAGAAGTCATGTGGAAAAGATAAGTGATGGCTGGCAGAACATACATTAAAAAGAAGATAATATTTATATATTTATTTATTTATTTATTGTATTTGTTAACCGGGAAAGTCCACTGGGCCTGAATAGAGTCAATTTTCAGTGGAGGCCCGGGGAGAAAATCTCTGCAACGATACATGCAATTAGAGTAAAATCATAGAAAAACAAGATTGTATAGTACACATATTGCATGAGACTGGTAAAAAGAAGCAATGATGTATAAAAAAATACAATCACTGACATATAAAATTACAATCATTGACATATAAAAATAATATGGTACAATTATATTGCATGACTTTCTGTAATAGAAGCAACAGTGCTAGAGTAAAGAAAAAAATAAAATTGCCATGTGCAAGTAAAGAGAAACATAATTTCTGAGAAGATGTTTATGCATGCTATTTACATTGAGGCATAGGGTGAGTTCAAGTATACACAAGAAAGTAATAAACTCCAGGTGTATAGCTGTGAAGAGATTAAGCACAGAATGAAAGATAGAGGGGAAATATGGGGGGGGGGGTGGGTAGGATAGGCCTGATGAAAGTGCCAGGGAGAAGGATGGGAAAGATGAGATAGTTAGAGGTATAGCACTTGGAGGTTAAGTCAGGAGTTTGGTTGTGTGTTTGGGAACAGGGGCATAGCCATTTAGAAGAAAGATATGGTTTGAGGGAGTGTTTGAACAAGGTCAGGTTGCTGATTGCTCTCAGTGATGGGGGGAGATTATTCCATGCCTCAGATACATAGTAGGAATACAACATTTGGCTGGTTGAGAGCTTGGGTTTCTCAATGGATAGTAGCATTTTGTTTTCGGATCTTGAGTGCCAGTCTGGATGATACATGGACAAAATGGAAGAGGGGGAAGGACAGGTTTCTGGGTGGTAGATGAGTGTATGGGCTGTAATTAGTTGTAAGAATGTGAGACAGTATTGGGATTCTAGCCAATTAAGTTGATGCAGAGAGGAACAATGATGGGTGAGATATTTAGCATTTGTAGTAAATAAGGCAACTTTGTTATAACAAGAGTCTAGTTTTGTTTGCAAGGAGGACTGTAGTTTTGTGAGGATAGGAGCCCCATAGAGAAGTGTTGGAAGCAGGAAGGACGAGACCAGAGAATTTTTAGCGGAGACACTGAGAAAATAGTTGTGGCTGTACAGGGTACCTAGTTTTTGATGTTTTTTTTTTTTTTTGATGTCACTGCAAATATGCAGGTTGAATGTTAACTTGTCATTTATTTTATTTATTTATTTTACATTTGTTGACCGGGAGTGTCTGACTGAGCTAAAGCCCTTTTTCAGCAGAGGCCCGGGGAGAAAATCTCCTTCATGTGCCAAAAAAATCTATACATAACATTAAGTAATATACTAAAAGTTACAAGTTATAAACAGATGTTGACAAAAAGCAAAGGAAATACAATAAACAGATGGATGAGCAACAGATAAAATATAATAAGTAAATAATTTGTTTGTTAAATATATAAGCTAATCTCGGGTTCAGTCAGCACTGTATAGCAATAGTTTGGGGGGGGTTGCGTAACAAAATTAGCTAATCTATGGTTCAGTAGGGTAAGTATGAGGAAGGATTTGAAAGTTTCATAATAAAACATAAGATGCAAGTTGTTCAAGGCTGCAATGATGACTCCTAGTAATTTGGTGTTGGGGACAATTTCAATAATGGTGTTATTTTGGGAGTGAATGGAAAATGATGATTTGTCAGCAGAGCTGGATTTAGTGGGGGTAAATATTAACAGTTTTGTTTTATTGGGGTTGAGAGAAAGATGCTTCTGGGACATCCAGATTTCTGTGGAAGTAAAGGCTTCTTGGGTGAGATGCTATAAAGTGGAGGCAGATTTAGCAGATTAGATGATAACTGAGTCATCTGCATATTGGATGACTGAGCTATGGATGAGAGAGGAATGAAAGTTATTGACAAATATGCTGAATAATAAGGGTCCCAGTATAGATCCTTGGGGAATGCCTGTGTTAGTGGTTATGAAAGGGGAGGAAGCATGTCACCATTTAGTAGATTGCTACCTGTTTTTGAGATAGTTAGTAAACCATTATACAGTAGGGGGTGATAGTCCAAGATTAGTGAGTTTATTAAGCAAGAAGGAGTGTGATATGGTGTCAAATGCCTTTGAAAGATCTAGAAATAATGCTGACTAAGTCTCCAGCATCACGTGCTCTGTTTACTGTGTCAAGGAATGAAATGAGGGCTGTGTTACTATGTCCTGGGCTAAAGCCATGTTGAGTGGGAGAAAGTATTCAGTGTTGTATCAAGTGACTGAGGAGCTGGGTATGGATACATTTCTCTAGAACATTTGAGATTGGGGGGAGAATGGCAACAGGGGGGAAATGTGAGATGTCAGAGTTATTGCCACCTTTGTGAAGTGGTAGAATAAATGTTTTTTTCCAGAGATCAGGTATGCATGATTCCTGAATGGATCTATTTAGTAGGATGCTGATAGGTATGCAATGGAGGAGGCTGAGAGTTGTAAGTATTCAGCTGGTAAGTTATCAGGGGCATTGGTACAGGGCTTGAGTTTGTCAAGAAGTTTTTTGATAGTGGAGGTGGCAATGGATGTAAGTGGGAAAGAAGGTAGGAGATCTGTAGAGGAGTGCAAAGGTGGAGTTCCTAGTGAGTCAGCATTAGTAGGAGGGAAGGTGGTAGTAAGTTTTTCTTATGGTGTTGATGAAGTAATTGGTAAAGAGGGAGGCTATTAGAGATGGATTTTTGTCTGGGTTTGGGCATGGATTGTTGCTAGATCCAGGGGGGAGTAGGGAGTTGATCGCACCCCAAAATTTTTTGGAGTTTAGTTTATGTTGGGCTTGAATGGTGTGGAAGAATTCTTTTTTGTCTTTGATAACTAGGCATTTGGCTTGGTTGTGGATTGAGGTTAAAAAGTGTTTTTTTTTTTTTTTTTGCCAGACTTCCCAAGCTTTGTCCCTCGTGGACATAACTTGCTTTGTGGACTTTGTAAGCCAAATTGCATGTTTGAACTTAATCCTTTTTAACCAAAGTAGGATAACACTATTTAGGATCCCGAGAAATGTAGAATTAAATAATTCTACTGATTCATTAAGTGGGAGAAATTTTAGTGGGCTCCAGTTGGTTTTGAGCAGAATGTTATTGAAAATATTTGGGGAGAAATGGGATAGGTCTCTACTGTATTTATATTGGTGGGCATTTGATAAGGAGATGGGCTTCTGTATAATGAATGCTGGGGAGTGGTCACTGATACTATTTGGGAGAGTCCCTGAGGTGGTAATGTTTTCTGGGTTGGAGATCAAGATCTAATTCAAGACTTAGCCTTTGTCTACCTTAGTATTGGGTCTAGTGATATCAGAGATTACTTGTGTGTAGATGTGAAGGTTAATATCATTAGAGAGGATTTTAACAAATATATCTAGCCAGTTGATATTGATGTTGCCTAAGATGATGGTTTCATTTGTTATATTGCTATTTGTTCAGGCAAGAACGTCTTCAAGAATGGAAGTATTATTGCCTGGGGGAATGTATAGGACTATTATGCAAAGGGTTTTGCACTTGTTGAGTTTTAGGAAGGTTACCAATAACTCTGGTATGGAGAAGTGGGGACTATGCTTGGAGTATGGGATTACTGTAAATGAGCTAGGGAACAGTAAGGTGATGCCCCAACCTTTTTGATGTAATCTATCATTTCTAAGGCAGGAGTAGTTTGCAGGTAAAAATTCAGCGTCTTTAATGGAGGGTTTTAACCAGGTTTCAGTGATAGCAGTAAAGTCTTGTTTATGTTGATTTAGCCATGCATGCAGTAGGGGGATTTTGTTTCTAATGCTTTGGAGGTTAATAGTTATGAAGTTTAGGGATTTTGTGGAGTTTGAGGAATTGTGAGAGGGAGGTTAGGGATTTTGTGGAGTTTGAGGAATTGTGAGAGGGAGGGTAAGGGCCAGGGCTGGGATGTATGTCACCACAAAGGACTAGTTCACTGTGAGCAGGGCTATAGGTAGGAATAGTTTTTCTTTTTCATAGCTGGAAGTACTTGAAGTTATGGTTGATAGGATGGCTGTGGTTTGTGGAGAGGATGATTTGCTTCTTTAGTAATAGTAAGTTTGTACTATAAAGAGAGGAGTAGATGGCAGAGTAGTTGGGCAGCTTGTATGAGTGGATTGATGTGGTAGGGGAGGGTATGGGAGATGTATAGTGTGTTTGAAATTATGATACTTTGTGGAAGAGAGAGAGGGAGATAGTAAGAATGAGAAGAAAACTGTTCAGTGTAAAAGACATGGCTGAGTAAAGGTGGGAAGAAGGAGGTTATGGTAATACTAGAGAGTTGTGAGAAAGGTAAGGTAGGGTATAGGGAGAAGAGAGACAAGGACAAGAGTGATGCAGGTGGACTGTAGGGGTAGGTAGTTGTAGGAGGTGATGGTGGGATTAGAGAGGATTTTAATGAATATATCTAGCCAGTTGTGGGGAGGGAGGTTTGGGAGTGAGGGGGGAGGTAGAAAGAAGGGTGTATGTATGGTGGTTAGAGATGGTTGAGGGGAGGTGTGTAGAGGTGGAGTGGTGTGATTGGAGGTATGGGGGATAGGAAGGGCTAAGGATACATATAAACATAATAGAAGTGGGAGTGGTTGGGCATGGGAGAAGGGTAGGGGAGCGGAGTGAGCCCGAGCTCAGTGAGGGCGAATGGAGCAGGGCCTGCCCAGCAGTAAGAGGCAGAGGACCCAAAAAAAAAAACAATCAGTCAAGCACAGGACAGCAGGTAAGCTATGTCTAAACTGGGCTGCAAGACAACCTTTGGATGGGAGAATAATGTGAGAGAGAGGAGTCTATGTTCCCAAACTTAGTGGTCTGTGGTACTCAAATACAGAAAAAAATGGCAGCGAGTTGTACTAGGAGCTTTATAAATTGTTTTGGTGTTCCCTGTTTTGTTTTTGAAGTTATTAGTGGTGGAAATTCTTGGTTTTAGACAGGAATTTTCCTGTACTAGAATCAACCTCAGTAACAGCAGGCAGGCCATAAAGTGTGGTTGAAAATGGCAAATTATGCAACTTTATATCACCAGAAACCATTTGAAAAGAGCATTGGATAGCATGAGTGCTGTTAATTTGAGACCAAATGAGAAGACAGGTGATTTGGAGCACAGATACAGCGATGCAAAACTCAAAGTTCTAAAGTGTTTTAGCTCAAGCAAGGCCTGTATAAAAAAATCATTTGTTGAAAATAAATTTGCTGGGTACTCTGACTTGTAGACATATAATCATTTGATGTATTTAGGAATTTATATGCATATACTTGCAATCGTGTGTACTATTTTTAGAATATTGTGTATGAATTGCCTTTCTAGGATGCTATCGTCTGTCATTTACAAAGATGCCTGACCTAAAGTCCTGTTCTATTCTTTTCACGCTATGTCTCTAATAATAAATTGTTAAAGATTTTCTGAGCAACAAAGAGTCACCAAATAATTCTTTGCATCTGCCTCACTTTTATAATACTAATTAAACAGGAATCTGGGGATAAAAGAGTTTTTAGATTCATTCAAATAATTCTGAGAAAGGAAACAGCTTTATTTTAATCTTACCAGCAAAGTGTAGCAGCATGCTTCCACTTGGGCAAACAGGTATAGACACTCTTATATAAATAAAAACCGAACTAAATTGTATAATGTCATTGTCTGTAATGTAAATATGAAATATATGTTGAAGACAGAGAAGATGAAATACTACTGACATGTTTGATTTAAATCTCCAAAGCCCTTTAGAGACGTGAAAGGCTGAAATATCGGGAGATCTGAAACTTGTGATAACTGTTGTAGTATTATGGAAACTTGGAGGTGGCTGATTGCTTCCTTTTAGAGTGAAGACAAAGGAAGGCTTCATTTATGTGTGACTCAGTCTCAAACCATAAACAATTATAAAGGAATTAACTGAAAATGAGAAGTTTCCTCTTATAAGCATAATGTAACTCTGTTGTAATAGCACACCTACAGCTTATCATTTATCATAAAGCCACCATTCTCAGGTCACAAATGGAAATCAATATCCCTCTTACAAAGCTGAGCATCAGTCCAAATATGAAAAAACATGGAATCTTTTAAATGTCCCAATATGTTGGGAACACAACTGCCTTCTAACGTTTCTCTAAATATTACAAAAAGACTAAGATACTAGCTCTTAAATGCTTGAAAATACAAATTAAAATAAAGAACCAAGATTCTTTAACAGGATCATTTTATTTCAGTTATAAAAAAGAAACACTCAACAATGAATTCCTGGAAAGGTGGCAACCATAGTGTTAACACATATCTGTACTTGTTAAAGTGATGTAAGCTTGCTTTCCTGCTCTTCATGTCCTTTTATTTTTTACCTGCTACTAAGTATAGTTATCATGACTTACCACAAGGCTGGACACTTTTATAGGTCACATTACTTTGTAACTCTTTTACTGTCTGTTTTAGCCAGCAGCATTCTGATATACTTCCATCACCTCTTTTCCATTAACCATGCCCCTTCCATTTCTTAACCACTAACACAAAACAGGATTCTCTAACAGATTATCCCCATGCAAGAATAGCTCTTTATGACTTATAGTATTCTATATTCTACTGTTTACAGTTGATTAATAACATATGTATTAATTTTGCCTTTCATAATATTAGAGTTAAGCATAGATCTAGTTTCAGATTTTCCTGCTTGTAAGTTTACCTTCATAAGTGTATCTGCACTGCTTCACAATTTGCAGGTGTCACATTCATCTTGATATGTTTAACATATATGTAGTTAATGCAAGACAATGATTATGCTCCAAAATCATGAAAAAAATAAACTTGTTAAGCACTTTTCAAAAGTCTATAATGTGAGAATTGATCTTAACAGTGCTTAACAAAAGATTATTAAGCACATCTAAGTGATACTAACATCAAGTCTTGTGCTGGGCTCTAACAGCAGATGGCATTGACCAGCAAAAATCAGTAGAAGGTGAAAGAGCTTTAACGTCTGTTGAGATATTTTCCTCTGACACACTTGTAAACAATAAATGTGGCAGAACAAAGTCTCTGATTTTTAAATTCCTTCATTCTTTACAGAGACACTTTGTTTCTGCCCCCGTCTAATTGGCAGCACTAAGCATTTTTCCATCTTTCAAAGACTTTGAAAGCAGGTAAAGCACATCATGCTCTTGCACTTTTTTTTCTTTTCTTTTCTGCAATATTTAGATCATGGGACATATAAAGCTCCATTCATTATAAATAATTTGGATGGAATCTCATTTGCTCTCAAGGTTTAATTCTTGGCATCTATGTCTCAATCACATAATAAATCAATTATGATGAGAGACTCGATCATAATCCTCCTTGTTATGCATATATTTTTGTCATTACTGTAGATACACTTTTCTTTCTGTAGTGTTAGTCTACATATATCTGTTCTGATTCTAGCTGTACTGACATTTAATCCAGACAATCGGTAAAAATGTACTGCCAGCCAATCCACCCAGGCAGCAAAATGTGAATTCAACAAGCATTAAGAGTCTACATGTGTGCCCCCCCTCATATACATCTTGTGTCATGATGACTCGCCCCCCCCCCATATATACATCTTCTGTCATGATGACTCAGTTGCATGGACTTATAAATGGCAACTCACATATCACTTGCTTGTGATGTGCATATTCAAGCTAGCTATTTTACAAGATGCGACAGCAATAAATAGCATTTTTGCAGGAATTGCTTTAATGTTCTCACTTCTCAGTACAAGGTCACCGTATCTCAGAGAAAGTATAAGCACTGGCTTTTAATATAACACCTGTTTCTCTAAGGTGCACTGACCTAAAACCATCCACAATTTGGTGTTATATGTCTGTGTCAGTCTCACTGAGGTGTGGACTGAGCAACAATGCATGAGCAAATGTCAGCCTTTCATATTATTAGAAAGCAGTTGTGACACAAGCTTGGATGATACAAGCATGTGATTACAACCTTAATGAGGTTACCCCTTTTGTGGCAATGGATATAAATGGAACAACTTATACAAATGTAATGGACTGCAAGACATAGACTGATGGAATAAAATAGCAGCATTACAACCATAGAACGCAACCCCTTCTGTATCCAGAAAAAATCCTCAGAGTAGACTGGGTAAGGTCTTAGGTGGGAATATGCTATATTAGAAATGAGAAATGGAATACAACTAATTGCTGTGTTCTTGAAATTCATGGGATACCTGGAGTCATACTACTGTAGTAAACTGGAATCAAACTACTTAGACTGTTCATTTAATGATGCATTTATGAGTCTGTGAATGTTATGATTGAGAAATATAATGCAGATTTCTTGCAGTCGTTTATGTTCTATATTGGGGCTGAGAAAAAGTGTGACAAAAAGGAGGGAGTGCCTGTACTAAGAAGCGTGCTTAATAACTGAAGATAATAAGATTCAATCTTCATATTACTGAAACAGATAGCCATCTATACCACAAATGACAGGACAACTTAAATGAAATGTTTTATTTTGTAATAACAATGACAGTAGGTAACATGAACAGTCCTGGCATTATTGTGGAATGTGGACTAAGGGAGGCTGTAGTTAAGCAAATGGAAAATGTTCATATAAAGCTGTCAAACTCCAGTCTTGGCCTTTCATTGAAACCCATGTATTAGCACAAAAAAAGGGAAATTAATAGGTGTATATCGACATCCTAGGAAATGTAGACTTGCAAAGAAAATATTTATACAGGGAAGCATAGCTGGAATGATGATATGCAATTAATGAATAGGAAATGAATGGCAATGCAGTGGTCAAGTGATAGCTCCAGTGTATGTTAAACAAAATCATGTCACATACTCACTAAAATATAAATGCAATTTCTGGGGGCTTTTGGCCATATTTCTTCTGTTTACTAAAAAATAAAAAGTTCACATGTCATCAGTAAAAGTGGTCTGGAATGTATCACTGTACTTTCCCAATGCCTATATAAGTACGGTGATCTTTGATGCTACAAGCTCACAGTCTGTGAGTTATATTCTCATGCCAGGTGCTTGAGTGCATTTTCCAGTACTGATATATCAATTGTGCTGTAGCATGGGCGTGGTGTTATGGCTGTAGTACTACAGATCTGAAGAAGTTTTTACTTATAAAATGGAAGCCCTCATCATAAAACGTTTTTGGAGTACTTCATTTTATTTCAAATTACATTTGGTTTATTCAGGAGCTAACAATCGGAGTCTCTGCAGACCTGCAGTTTGTTTTTTTTCTCAGTTTTGGCTTGGTTTGTGTTCTGCTACCATCTCACATGTTCCAATCCTCACCTCCGTTATATTTCCCAAATCAACACTATTGAATTGTAATATAACAATGGGAAGCCACAAGATGTAGAGACAGTAGGATGTGAAATCAATAAAAAAATGTGGAAAGATTTGTTCAATCCTCTCACATCCTTCTGGATTAGAGTACCATTCCTTATGTGCTTTACGAGTACATCATATGCCTTGTGAGCTTTACCTGGAACAATCTGAAAACATTTACAGCATATAATCAGATGCTATCCTGCCTCGACCTTTCCTAGCAATGCTACTATCCTGATATTTGATCTTACAAAATTATTTTCAGTAGTTCCTTCATAAAAGTAAGTTGCAAAGTGTAAAGCAGCATCTCTTTCCAACTGCCATTTATCAAAAAGGAAAGTGTACCTTCAACATAAGAAAATACCTACAGAATTCTCACACTGGACCATAAAGTTAGTAGTGAATGAAATTGTGAAACACATTTCTGAATGTGAATATAATCCAAAATGCATGCAAACCTATCAAATAGATATATTTCCAAATTCACAGTTAGTTTGGTTATTTTCATTACATTCACAAAACACATATATTATATTCTGTCCATACAGAAAATAGAAGTTATGTTCTTACCATAACATTCCATGTTAGTTGTCTTCTTCTTGCCTTCTTTCTTGCTGGATGGGTTCGGAGCCGACCTCGGCTCCGACTCGGCCACTCTAAAGCTCGAGAGTTGGTTCCACCGGCTCAAGGCTGCCCCTATATCCCACAATGCTAGGCGTGAATTACCTCAGATCTCGTTTGTGAGCTAGGCCCAGCTAATAATACAACCAGGACAAACTGGAAAGAGTCCACCTCTATAAACAAAGGGAAAGAGAAAGGGTGACCTAAGCCTGATCTAGGAAATATGCACAGCAGAGCATATACCTATCGCAAAGAGGTGGTAGAAAGAGAGGTCACAATCAAACTCCTCTAGGTCTGTCCAGGCCAGGGGGAAGGAGGGTGGGACGCAAGAAAGAAGGCGAGAAGAAGACAACTAACATGGAACGTTATGGTAAGAACATAACTTCTTTATGTTAAGTTGTCTATCTCGCCTTCATTCTTGCTGGATGGGACCGCATCCCTAGCACCTTGTCCCAGGTGGCCTAACGGAACAGACTCTTGAGAACAGTGGAACCAAAGTTAGCTCTATGTCTAGAGGCTAAATCCAACTTAGAATGAGAAATGAAAGTGTGAGGAGTAGCCCAAGTAGCCGCTGCACAAATGGTGTCAATAGGCAGTCTGTCTTGGAAGGCTATAGAAGTAGCCAAAGCTCTGGTGGAATGGGCTTTAGGTTTGTTAGGCAGCTTTTGGTGTCTAATCTCATAAACAAGGGAAATCAGAGATGTTAGCCATCTAAATAATGATACCTTTGAAACTGAAAGTCCCTTTCTGCCTTCTGCATAAGAGACAAACAGCTGGTCAGACTTTCTGAATTGTTTGGTTCTATCCAAATAGTACCTTAACTGACGATGAACATCTAGCCAATGCAATTTTTGTTCAGACCTATTAGAATATTCTGGAAAAAACACAGGGAGGTCAATGCTTTGATTTAGGTTAGACGCCGAGGCTATCTTAGGTAAAAATGATGGGTTGGTTCGTAAAGATACTCTGTCCTTATGGAACAACAGATAAGGAGGTCGACAGCTGAGTGCATGAAGTTCTGAAACTCTTCTAGCTGAAGTAATAGCTACCAGAAAGAGAGTCTTCCATGATAGCAATTTTAAAGAACAGGAGGCTGCAGGTTCGAAAGGGGGAAGAATCAAAGAACTAAGAACTAAATTTAGGTCCCAAGGAGGTGGAGGATTTCTTATAGGAGGTCTGAGTAGAAAAACTCCTTTCAAAAAGGCTTTGCAAAGCTTGTGGGACATTATGGCAGACTCTGAAATGCCCACATGAAAGTTAGAAATAGCTGCCAATTGAACTTTAAGAGTAGAAGGAGATGAACCTGCATGGAAGAGTTCAGCTAGAAAATCAAGGACCATTTGGATGGAAGCAGTGAAAGGATCTATGTCCCTTCCTTGAGCCCAATAGGCAAAACGTTTCCACTTACTCAAATAAATCTTTCGAGTGGAAGATTTATGGGAAGCTATCAAAATATCTCGAACAGAGTGAGATATCTGAGGAAGCCTGGCTAAGGTTGGAATTGGAGGAACCAAGCAGTGAGGTTCAGAGAGGGAAGGGAGCGATGAAACTGACCCGACTGATGGATCAAAAGATCTGGAACTAGGTCCAGATGCCAAGGTCGCTCCAAGAGAAAATGATGTAGAAAGGGGAACCAAACCTGTCGAGGCCAGTAAGGAGCAATGAGGATCAATGAGGCCTTCTGAGAGATAGCTTTCTGTATCACTTGAGAGATTAGTGGGAAGGGAGGAAATGCATACAGAAGTCCCCGGGGCCAAACTTGGACTAGAGCATCTCTGCTGGGCTGGCCTGGTAAAGGGAATAGGGTGAAATAATCTCTGCACTTGCTGTTTTGGGGAGTAGCAAAAAGGTCGCAGTAAGGCTGACCCCACTTGAGAAAAATTTCTCTCACAACAGAGTCTTTCAGAGACCACTCGTGAGGCATGAGAATAGCTCTGCTCAACTTGTCCGAGATTTGATTGGACTTCCCGGGGATGTGCGTTGCTATCAGAAAACGCTGAGAAGAAATTGCCCATTGCCACAGTCTGAGTGCTTCTCGACACAGGGGGTAGGACCTGGTTCCACCTTGTTTGTTGATATACCACACTACAGAAATATTGTCCGTCTGGATTGCTATCGTTCCCAAGGGAAGAGAGTCTTGAAGGGCTTGCAACGCTAAAAGCACTGCTCTCATCTCTAGAACATTTATGTGCAAGTGGCATTCATCTGGTTGCCATGTGCCCTGGACGGTTCTGCCCTGATAATGCCCCCCCACCCGATCAGGGAGGCATCCGTTGTCAGAGTAGCAACCGGAGGGGAAGGAACAAAGGGTCTTCCCAATAAGAGCTGAGGGGAAGACATCCACCACAGAAGATGATTTCTGCATGTTTGCGTAATCATAATGGTGTGGGACATCGGAAGTTGCTGGTATGACCATTGTGTGAAGAGCATCCATTGAAGGATTCTCATGTGGAATCTGGCTAATGGAAGCAGAGGTATGGCAGCCGCCATAATCCCCAACACTTTCAGAACTAACCTGGCTTTAATTCTGTTGCTGCTGAAGAGGAGCAAGACCAGTTTGAGTATGTCTGTTATTCTCTGATCTGTTAGTCTCGCAGACATGTTGACTGTGTCTAGATTTGCGCCTATGAAGGTAATAGTATGACAAGTAGACAACACAGACTTTTCGCAATTTATTGAAATGCCTAGATTTTGACAAATGCAAAAGGTGTAGTCTCTGGCCATTAGAAGAAGATGCTTGGTGGGAGCTGTGAGGAGCCAGTCGTCCAAATATGGAAACACCTGGAATCCTTGACGTCTCAGGTGAGAAGCTACCACTGCCATGCATTTGGTAAACACCCAGGGGGCAGTGGTGAGACCAAAGGGCAGGGCCTTGAATTGAAAATGACTGGTTCCCAGCCTGAAGCGGAGGAATCTTCTGGAGCGTCTGTTCATTTTTATGTGATAGTACGCATCCTGAAGGTCTATAGAGCACATCCAGTTTCCTCTTCCCAATAGGGGAAGGATGGACTGCAGCGTGACCATCCGAAATCTTGTTTTCTTGACTGACTTGTTCAAGATACTGAGATCCAAAATTGGTCTCCAGTCCCCTGTTTTCTTTGGAACTAAAAAGAACCTGGAGTAGATTCCGGATCCTTGCTGGTCTGCTGGAACTGGCTGAATTGCTCTTTTTGCAAGCAGCTTTGAAATTTCCAAAGCTGCAAGATCCCTTTGAGCGGGTGGAACATCTGGAAGGGATTTTTTTGATTGGTTTGGAATGCAAACGAAGGGAATGGAATAGCCTTCGGAAATGATGGACTGTACCCACTTGTCTTGAGTCAGGGATAGCCAGGCTTCTGGGTACAGTGACAATCTTCCCCCGACTGCCTCCGAAGGTGGACAGTCAGGCAACACCTCAGGGATGCTGAAAGGGCTTATCAGAAAAGGTTTCTCGATTGCCCTGGTCTGCGGACCCCCTCTGCCTCTGGGGCGACGTCTACCATTATTGTTCCCTCCTCTGCCTCTGGATGGGAATCGACTCTGTGCGTCAGCCAAATTCCCTTGTGATTGTTTGCGGAACCACATTTTTCCACTTTTCTGGCCTTTGGGGTAAGGTCTAGAAGGAGTAGAAAAATGGATTCCGACGGCAGAGAGAGTTTTGCCATCCGTCTCGCACCTAGTCAAGGTTTCTTTCACTTGAGGACCAAAGAGAGATGATCCATCAAACGGGGAATTAGTGAAAGACGTTTTAAAGGGGTCCGCAAAATTGCATAGATGCATCCAGGCATGCCGGCATAAGGCAACACCTGTCCCTGCGGCTCTACTCGCTCCATCAGCCGCATATGAGAGGAGGCGCATGGAGGAGTTAGCTATCGAATTCAAGGTAGTCAGCTGGGTGTTCATTTTGTCCTGAAAATCTGCAGCTGAAGGATCCTTCAACATCTCACTCACTTCCTTGATCAAGTCTCTCTGGAGACGGGTGAAATGGCATAGGTAGTTCAGCGAACGCATTGCAAAGGTCGCTGACGAAAACATCCGCTTCCCATACCTGTCCATAGACCTAGATTCTTTGTTAGGGGGATGAACAGGCACTGAAGGATCAGCTAGTTCCTTCTTGGTGGCAGCAGCTACCACCATAGCATCCACAGAAACACCTTTGGTTAGAAATTGTTTGTCAGTTGGAGCTGTTATAAATTTAGAAGGTCTCCTGGGGGTAGGGTCCACTGAGTCAGGAGCCGTCCAGGCTTTCTTTGCCACCACCTGCATGAGGGGATCAAAGGGGGGGGACACCCAGGAGGTGGAAGGGCGAGAGCCAAACGCCTCAAGATACACAGATTCATCCTCCGAAGGGTTAAGGGCTGGCCAATTTCCCTCTGTTTCAGGATCTCTAGAATGTCCGCAAAGGAGACATCTTCAGAAGGGGAACGGGGGGAACCCTCGGAATCCTCTAAATCTGTGTCAGAGGTGACAGACTCAGGTGAGTCTATGTCCTTCCTCTTACACTTTCTCTTCCTAGGGGGCTCCCCTGCCAATTCAGGGGAGGCCTCGGAAGAAGATGAGATCCCCACAGGGGATTCTTGAGGAGCTGGCTCTCTGTGGTCTGGGATGAGGGAGTGAGTCGACATAACCAGAGGCACCGAAGAGGGAGGGGCAGATGGAGCCGACTGTGGAGTCGAACAAGGTTCCAACACACTCTGCATGACCTCAAACGCACCCCTGTCTGGCAGAGCCAGAGGTCCCCGCTCCGAGAAGCTGAGAACCTCCCTCGGCACCGACAGAGATGGCTTCGAGGCTGATGTCGGAGCCGAACTCACCAGCGCCGAAGCACCGAGAGGGAGAGGGGGGTCGGACAAGGGTCCGATGCCACTCACCCCCTCGGAGCTGACGAGGGAAGTCCGGCGCCGAGATTCTTCAAAAGAAGAAATCGGAGCCGACGACAGAGCCGAAGACAAATGTATCGGCTCCGACGCTACCACAGTCTCGGTTCCGAGACGCCCCGGCTCCGAGCTAAAAGGAGTTGGAGGAGGAATATTTATAGGAATAAGTTGAGGCATCGACTGATGAGTCGGGCTCTGAAGCATTTGGGCCAGTACCTCGGACTTTAAAAGTCGACTCACTACCCTCTGGAGGTCATGATCTGAGAGCCTCGATGACCTGGAGGAGTGAGATCTGTGGCTCCGTTCAGACAGCAAGGGAGATGCTGGAGCCGAATGAACGGAGCCAAGGGATGGTGACCTCGACCTCTTTCTAGATGTCGGCTCCGATGGTGTGATCGGAGCCGACCCAGGAATCTCTAATGCCTCGGCTCCGGCCGGTGCCGAAGGAACCACAGACACTGCAGTCAAAGACTCATCGGCTCCAGCCGGAGCCGATGTAGCAGCAGGCTTCGAAGCCTTAGGCCTCGACTCAGAAGCTGGAGCCGAGGTCTTGGAAGCCTTGGAAGGTTTTCCCGAGGTAGCAGATAGGGAACCTTCAGGCTTAAGCAAACCCCTTAATATGAGTTTGTTTTTTCTTTCCTGCAGGACTCTAGGGCTGAAGCCATGGCATACAGCACAAGAGTCCTGCATGTGTAAAGGTCCCAGGCAGTACACACAAGAAGTGTGACCGTCTGTCAGAGACATTTTCTGACAGCACGAATCACACTTCTTGAAGCCTGAGACCTTTGAATCCTTGGATATTTTCAAGGAACCGAAGTGTAACCACACACAATAACACACACGCAGATTACACTGTCAGAAAATCTAAGTAAGATTACTTTAAACAAAACTTCTGAAAGGTAAGTTAAGTTAAGGATATAAAACTCCTATCAAAAACACATACACACACTGAGGGAAGGAAGGGCCCGAAGGCCTAAGGAAAGAACTTATTAGTTCTTGGAAAAGGGTCTGGATAATATGGTAGAAGGGATAAATATCCACTACACTAAAGGTAACAAAAAGGGATAAACTAAACTAGAGTAAGTTTAAAGGTTATTAGACTAATCTAATTTAAACTAACCTGGAGCCGGTAGAAAACACCTCGATTGCTGTAGCGGCAAACGAGATCTGAGGTAATTCACGCCTAGCATTGTGGGATATAGGGGCAGCCTCGAGCCGGTGGAACCAACTCTCGAGCTTTAGAGTGGCCGAGTCGGAGCCGAGGTTGGCTCCGAACCCATCCAGCAAGAATGAAGGCGAGATAGACAACTTAACATATACTGTTTTCTGTAAATACACCACCAAAACATAAAGCTACTATGGCAAGGTAGAATTTTAGAAAAGATCTCCTATGAAGAGTCAGCAGTCATTCCTAAATAAATACATGTATTCCTAAAAGTATTTTTGAATGACATTCTGCCCCCAAACTCCCATGAAGGAAGCTGTTCCCCATATCCTTCTCATTTAAAATAGTCAATGTTGAGGTTGTTTGTCTTGGGACAAAAGGACATCCCCCCCCCACCGCAGTGCTGCCTTAAGACCCCTCCTAATTACTCTCAAGGATGGAACATGGCACTGCTCATCTACTGTTTCTGATCACTGTTAGATTTATACATTTACACTTCCATTGCATTATTTTAACAAGATTGCTTTGGAAAAAATATCTCTTTTTTGAAACTGTATGACTCATGTAGGCTCATATAAAAATGAGAAGATATATGGAAATTGGTGAGTAAAAAGTTGCTTACAGAGAAGTTATAAAGGTTCCTAATAGTGTATTAAGACAAGACAAGGAAGGATGGGAACAAAGGGGCAGATGAAGAAAACGTGTGTGGTGCAAACATATCTTGTCGGTATACAAGGAAGATAAAGAGTTAACTCATTCCCTCCAATGGGGTTGGAATTATTAATGCAAATATGCACAAGCAATATTTGATGCTTACAGGCATCAGTAGGATGTAACTGCAGAAAAGCCTGGAGACATCACTAGGCTATAATGAGTTAAGCAAGGCATTCGAAGTCTGCAGCAGATGATAAGAAGTAAAGTGATGCAACAGATCAGGCAGAAGCACTTGGTGTTTATTTTTCATGGTCTTTATAATTGTAAGGTTGGGAAAAGCACAACTTGCAGAGCAATAAGTGGAACTAGATGAAAATAAAGTATTGGAATGGTATATATTTTTAAATAAAATATGAAATATAGCTAACAAAATGTATGGACTATTAAGTTAGAAGGGTGTATTATAATCTATCTTGGCCTCTAAAGGATCAAGTAAGGGTGCTGAGGATATTTATGAATTCCTGTCTGTGAGATATGTGTCTATGTTTTTACACTTCAAAGCAATACAGGGTGAATAGAAATGGCAACAAACATAAAGGTGACCAGTGGACTACTGGGTGTTACAGTATTGTAGACAGTAATATTCAACCTGGATATTATACTGGTCATCTCAAGTAAACTTCTTACTCATGCAGACAAGGCTGGAGTTTGCAATGCCGTTGGATAGTGCACAGAAATACTTAACCACCTTGTGGAATGCTATATGATGCCATCTGAAATTTAATACCAACAAATGCAAAGTGATGCCTTCTGGGTAGGAAAAAATCTAGGCTGGATGCATAAATGGGTGATGTAGCACTCGTTATGGTGTGCACAGATATGTTCAAAGAGGCAGATATAGCAGAAAATGAATAGTTACAATAAAAATTAACTTCTAAGTAGTATGCAAAAGACTCCAAAGCCCTTAAAATCATTGCTTATTTCACTAAAAAGTTTTTCTTTTGTTTATACCAAGTTACTTCAACCAGTTACAACACAAGCACATGAGCACATAGCATAGCATCCCCAGTTTCAGTGACAACATTGTGACGGTGACATGCAATGGCTAAAGACCATCAAGGAGGAGTGCAGACAGGATGAAGAGGTATCTGAATTACACTGGAAGTTAAAAGGTCTTTGGTATGCTCAGTGTGCAAGAAAAAAAGAGCTTTTTCCAGGAAGTAAAGCATTTAAGCTTCAAAATGGATATTTACAAGTATGCTTAACCATGTGACTGTTACTATCCACGGTTAGTCTTTCTGCCTTGTATTCATTGAGAATAGAAACCAAATTCTCAGCAGCCCTAAACATAAATTAATTGGGTAATTAAAAACAAATGAATAAATAAGATAAATAGAATACTGTCCCATATTATAAATGTTACACGTGTAAAGTGTGAGGGTAGTGCAGTGTTTAACATACAACTCCATATATGTAATTATATGTAATTAATTTAAAATATGTCATGCCACATCATATTGCATTTGGGTTTAACTTTCTAACTTGTTTATTATGTGTGTGTGTGTGTGTGTGTGTGTGTGTGTGTGTGTGTGTGTGTGTGTGTGTGTGTGTGTGTGTGTGTGTGTGTGTGTGTGTGTGTGTGTGTGTGTGTGCGTGTGTGTGTCTATATCTATATTTATGTTTATATCTGTATGTGTGAATATGTGAACATGGATAGCTAGGCAGATATAGATAGATAGTGCTTGCACTTTTTTAAAAGTTGAATTCAGCAGAAGTCTAATAAATGCTGATACAGCATGAGTTTTACTGTGAATATAATATAATGAATCTGAATGCATCATCTGCATTTTATACAACCGTATATGAAGCTACATTTTTCTTTCAAGGGTGGTAAATAGAATATAAGATAAAAACGGATGGCCATGTCAACCATGGCCTCTTTAGAAATGAAATAAAAAAGCATGTTTTCATAAAAAGATGGTAGCCCTCTTTAATTTATACAGAGGAGAACTAATTCATGGGACAAAAAGACTCTGTGGCAAAATTAAGTGAGTAACATCAACTTAATGTTGATTAATGAGCTTTTTCTAACAGCTGTATTCCTAGGTGTGAGTAATCATATCAAACCACAGTACTCACACTTTATGTGAGAATACAGAAAATAATCTTGTATTCTAGCACCTTGTCTTTGTCATTTGATGCCACTTCTCATGTAGTAGGGTGTGACGTCCTTGCTCTGGGCCAGTAACCAAGAAGCCTGAATCCACCCTACTAAAACCAGTGAGAGACATTCACTTGGAACAAAAAGTGATACACACAGTACTTCAAGATGCAGCTGTCTGCACCAAGCACAATTTCCCTTAAGAGCACACAGGGAACACACTCAGTCCAGGAGCTGGGTTTCCCTCTCTCTCTCTCTCTCCAGGCCCCCAGTAAGACTCCCCACTGGCACAGCTGTAGAGTTGAGTCCTCAAATGAGTGTTCTAAGCCAATTTCTCTACCACACTCTCTGTGAAACCAGTGTTGTGTGTCTCTGCTCCAAGTAGCTGACACACACAATCTTTGAGATTTGATTTTCGCACACACACACACCTGGGAAAAGCTGGCATAGATTTAGTAGCTATGACCCCTCTGCCCAGACTATAAAGAAGTACTGCTGTCAGAACACTCCAAAGCCAGCTACTATAAGGCTTTTTCAAGGGTACCCACTTATATTGAGTTGAATTAATACTAAAACAAATGGTAGTGTCTGACCAATACAGCAAGGCTTTCAGAAGCAGCCACAGTGTCACCAAATAAACATATATGCTCTCAAAGGTTAAATATTCTCTAAAAGATCAGCCATAATGAAAGTTTAAATAGATTTAATAATAAACAATAAAAGAACATGATAATACTAAATATATGTTTACAATAAACACCAGAGTTTCAATCTCAAGAAATATTAAAAATAACACAGCTGGATAGATTCACACATGCACAGAAAAACAGTACTTAACTAATCTCACTATATTTTCCTGACTGATCTAAAGAATTACTATTCCCTGTTTACTTGCTAAAGCAAGGCAAGATGAAGTGGGCGAGTGGCCTTCCTTCTTTGTCAGGTTTCAAAACAGACTGCTCTGAGACGTCTGTCTTATCTAGTATTAAAACATCATTTCACTGCTGGATTTCAGAATGACATCACATACATCTGGTCATCTGACTCTGGTTCCCACAGTGCCTCCTTTGCTAGAAAATGAACCAGAATTTAGCACATATGTGCTACCATACACGCAGATAGAGCTTTGCTGAGATGTGTTATAGCATCTGAAAGCTATAAAACCATTTCAAAACATCTACCCTTCCAGGGTAGCAATTAGTTCACCCCTAAGGACAATACAGTAGGATTCCTAGTCCTGGTTTTCACAGAAATTTTGCCTCTGACTGCAGTCAGAACTATAAGATACAATCTTTATGGCCTAAACCAGTTAATTTAATTGCAGACTATTTTCAAAGTTAGCTGGACTGAAATTAACCTTTTCTCTTCCAGTATCCTCTGTTACAGTACATTCATTTTAACAGTTACAGTCCAATCAGACATACATGTGTATTTCTTTTCCATCCAAAAAGACCCACCGTTGGTACATTTTTAACACAAGCAACTTTGCAAATACATTTTCAACATAAGCATCTGTACAAATCAGTTAGATATACAAATGACATATAATTCTTTACAAAACTCCAGCTAGCTATGCTGGTATATGTTATACATCCACTGCCCTACTTCTCTTGGCATAGCTGGCAACACCTCACATCATCACATAGGGTATTACCACAAATTAAATATTGTCACAACACAAGGCATTCTCTTAGAATGGACAATTGACAGCTGTGTAGCTTACACTTACTGAATGAAAACTAGGCATCCCTCAGTCCAGAGGTCTTTTATGGTAAATATATATGCTAGTTAGGACCATAAATGTTTGTACCATTTAAAACTACCAGGTTTATTTAGGTATCCTGAATAACATCAGTCTGTGCTTGGGTTTTATGCCATGTCTGATTAATCAAATGTGAAAGAACCTATATCAAAAGCTTTAACTATTTATGCTAAAGTAAATAAGGTCACTGAATGCAAAGTAAAATTCTCTGTACTTTACCTTTACAGCCTGTTAGTGGTCATGATTAAATTAAGATGCCCATCAGGGCAAGTATGTCTTGCCAGTGCCTATTGCATTTTAAACAGGTTTTATAGTATCACACTGACCTGGTTGGTGCAGCAAATATATTGAAGTCGTAGATTTCCATGCTCCTTAAATAACTGGTCAATACAATATGCATGCTAGCATGTTTCTAGACTTTTTTAAAGTATTGGGACTTAAATTTCAAAAAGCCCAATTTTACAGTGCTGTTTTGAAGACAGGCAGTGAGTCCAAGTCCATTTGTGCCAGAAATCCTGCAGCACTGTTGTTAAAGTAAGTGAAGAATGTATAAAAAAGATTATTTTTCCTGAAGTGAACATGCCTCAGCACGTTTGATGAAGCATACAATCTGAAACATGATAATGTAGTTCTCATTGGATTATAACACGTTTATTAAGATGCAGTTTAATGCAATGTTATTTTCATGAGCAACTGTGTACCTTCTAATCTTCTTTGCAGTGTTTAAATTGCTGAAGTGTACGTGACAGGACATTAATTATGAAATCTTTTTTTCTCATTATTATTCACTTCCTTTGCAGTAAAGTTTGTTAGATTTTTCTGTCTTCAAACTCTGAAACAATTAAGGTGTATCTAAATACTTTTTAATTAACTATGACATGTACTGTCTACACATGTTCCATCTGTCTGCATTTTGTGAAAGAGAATCAGCTGTGTTTGTTATACTTCTGAACTTTATGTAAATTATTTCTGTTTTACCCTGAGATGTTACCTAGAATACATCTCTCAACTCAAGGCACAGCACATTTTAAAATAAATGAAATACAATTTGTGTATCCTGGAGAACTACTTTGATGTATGTGTGTGTGTGTATGGGGGGGGGGGGGTATTATACATATATAGTTCTGTGCTAATGTGGTCCTTACGTATAATACATACATTAGCCAACCTTCATGTCCCTCATTTGCTATGTGCAGTACCCAAGAAAACAAACTGTGTTCTGCCAGGAAAGCCCCCCTTCAGCCATTAATTTGCTTAGAGAAAAAGTTCTTGCCAAAGCTTTCTATCCATAGTCTGTTCTCTAAACATTGTACTTCTTGTATTAGCTATGATGAGTCCCCTACAGAATTCTGAAGCTTAAAACTTCAAAATTCATATGATCGAAGATCATATGATCGAAGTTTTAAAACTTTGAAATCCTGAACGAGATCGGCATACACCGCGGAATGGGAGATTTCCCTTTTCCTCACTGTAGTGCGATCTCGGAGTTGGTATATTTAAGTAGCAGGGGGTGTGGGGGGTGCAGGGGTTGTGTTTTGTGATATGTTGACTGCTTTTTTGGGGGGCTTCTTAATTTTGAGATTCCAAGATCTTGAGGTTCTGAATTCGATATTCTGAACCTCGAGATTTTGGTATTTTGAAATTAAGAAGTGAATCCACTATGATACACAAACTCTGTCCATGCTACTCTCCATGAGAATATCAAATTAACTTTTATAAGGTATGCCTTTGTATAGTGCTTTCATTTTAGCAGCAATTTTCCTTTGTGTGATACCTTCATGTTTGACTTAACTGTACATGTTCTTCTGCGACTTGCTGGATACTGAACATGTGAAATGACTGTACCTCAGATTTTAGGTCAGTCACTTACTTATTTATTTCAATTTGGTGACCGGGTAGGTAGGCTTGACAGATGGCCTTTTTCCACCATGACCCGGGTACAATGTTGTAATGAACACAATAAAAACAAACTGCATAGCAAAATAACCATTACTGTTCAGCAATTCCCCTAAATATGTGGACATGATAAGATGAAGTATTTAGGAGTATGGATAAAAAAGGCTTCTGTAATGTAGCTTAGGATATGTGGGAAAAGATTAAACAAAAGATAATACAAAAACTTTGCAACTGGAAGCAGTTGTTATGGATATGGATAGTAAAATGCAAACAGTGAAAATGTTTTAGTTTCTTTAGATTTACATATAGGTCAGGCATATTTTTATCACCAGAACAAAAGTTGTGGACAATAATTAATACAGCGTTAAATGAACTCATACGGGAAGAAAAGAGAACAAGAGTTAAGTTGGATAAGTTGATCCTCCCAATAGAATAAGCTGGTTTAGGGTTACCTGATATGAAGGTACATTTTAGATCTACACAGTTAAGGCTCATATACATAGCAGAAGCAGAATGTTATAATTCATAGTGGAAAGGTATTATGATGAAATAGTGAGGGAGTTCAAGTAATAAGGAGTGTTTGTTTTTTTTTTGGATGAAGATCTTTAAAGAGAATAATAACTATCAGAAAGTATTCTAAGTACTAAGCCAACACAGGAATGGAGAAAAGAGATTTAACCAACAGAGATGACTGCAAGTACATGTACAGAAAAATAGGCAAGCTGTGGCTGGAATTTACTGTAGAAAGTGGCAACGGAAACAAGATACTGGGAGCATATTGCTAGAGAGGAAAGGTAATAGAGTGGGAAGAGGCCAAGAAAAAGTTTGGACTGCAGGTTAGAGACTGCCTTCCCTATCAGGGATAGATTTCAGAGTGCAGGCAAAGAGAAAAGGATAGAGGAGTCTTAAGTTAAAGACTTCCACTGGTAAAGCATTTTAATTAAATCTAGAATAGAAGCTGCTGTTAAGAAGGGGATAATTAGTTGGGCATATCAATATTGTGTGACAACTATACGAATCAATTAGAAGAGGTTAGAAAAGATTTAGAAAGAGACTGGAAAAGCAAGTTACAAGGGAACAATGAGAGGACATATGTATGGCTCCCAAGTATGCAACAAAAACAGAAGGTTTAGAAATTTTGCTTGGAGGTATCTGCATATGTATTCATATGTATTTTTTACCCCTAGCAGATTTCAAATAATTTTTTTTCAGGTAGATAGCAAATGGTGGAGGAGTGATGTGGAAGAAGGAGATAACTAAGAAATATGTTTTTTGGGAAGGTAATGAGTTTGCAGATTTATGAAATTCCGCACAGAGTACTTTGTTAGAATTATTGGGAATAAAATGGCTGTAAAAAGGAAATTGTTCTTTTGAACAGATTCTCTGGATCTGAATTGCCTATACACACACACACACACACACACACACACACACACACACACACACACACACACACACACACATATATATATATATATATATATATATATATATATATATATATATACATAGATAGATAGCTATAAATATATAGATATATAGTAAGCTCTTATTAAGCTAAATTTTGTTGGCTGCCAAAAAACAATTAATAGAAAAGGGAAATCAAATTCCAAACCAAAGCATACAATATTGTAAACAAAATAAAAGAACTGGAAGAGGGATCTTTGTAAAAGGGAAGGAGCAAATTAATTGGAAATAAATGGAACTTGTAACAATACATGCAGAATAATGTTCAGTAGGAGGAGTGAGGTCTATGGGAAGGCAGGATTTGGGTGATTTATATAATGTTAGACTGAAACAGTTGGCATTAAGAAAGAGAATATGTAATGCATAATGTGTATAAATTGAAAAAAATGTTAATATGGTTTGTTTGCTTTTCAGTTAATGTACGTGTGCCTATATTTTTAGTGATTATTTTAATAAAGATGTTAAAAAAGAGACTGTACTAAGAACATTTCATGGAAGCATTTTACTTTCACTTCTATGCAATATATGTAGGTATAATATATATCTAGATATAGATATATGTGTGTGTGTGTGTGTGTGTGTGTGTGTGTGTGTGTGTGTGTGTGTGTGTATGTGCGTGTGTGTGTGTGTGTGTGTGTGTGTGTTTATATATACATGCATACATATACATATAGTGGTGCGACCAGTACTACTGTATGGTACAGATACCTGGGCAATAAAGGCAGAGCACTTGAGGTGATGAAGATGAAGTGCGATCTCAGAGTTTACATATCACTTGCAGGCAGTGTAGGGGAAATTCGAGGTTTGATTTCTGTGGGCTCAACTTTTTGGCATTCAAACTTGTGTATCTGCGATTATGTCTTAAATAAATATATATATATATATATATATATATATATATATACACACACACATATATATATATATATATATATATATATATATATATATATATATATATATATATATATATATATATATATATATATACATGACATTGCACTCAGTGCAAATTTAATGAATACTCAAGATATTTAACTCAAAGCACAAAATCCAAACTCATCTGATGTAACACCACACACACTGATCTCTGAACCAATTTAGATTAAGAACAAAATTTTTTGATCAGTTAACATGACCTGCCTAGAGTTGAGCAGAGATCCCAGCACAATAGATGTGCATATTGTGACACAGTTTTCAGCAACAAATTAAGAAGAAGTGCAAAGCATGTATAAAGCACTATGAAGTAAGTTTTCAGGGAAAGAAAACAGCGTTAATTAATATTGCCTGTTTTGCATGAGAAATCTGTTCCAGTTCTGTTTCTGATTTCTTGGTGATACTCACGAGGAAATTCTCTTCACTGAGCTGGTATTCATCTGCTTAGGTGACTTTAGTTATTCAAAGGGATTTTTGCAGATCGATATTGAACAAACATTTTTCTCAGAATTTCACATACCTTAGATTGTCTTTGGACATTCCCAAATAAGACACAAAACACTATTGTTGCAGTTGTGACCACATTAATTTATAATTTACAATTCATGTTAAGTTCAAAATGTATAGACTTAAAATAAGAAAACTATGAACCACATTGCAACTTATAAACTTAGATGACACCAATGGCCTATCAGGTGGCATGACATAAATTCTTCCTGACATTCTTTAAATTAATTTGATTATAAAACCCAAATCAATAAATCCTGCCACTGCCTGTGCAGTGCCATTATAAAGTGAATTCTTTAGTTATAAACTATCAAGTAAGGTAAAAAGGAGGGAAATGTAAGCAAAAGGAGGGAGCTGAGGCCATGTATAGCCACGCACCATGCTATCAGCCTGTTCCATTGCTTTTACGTATTAGGATATATATTTTTTTTATTATTTCTACTGAATTTAGCTGACTGAGAACCATTTGCCAACTAATACACAATGCTGTATATGAGCATTGTAAGGAAACATACATGTTCGCCACTGGTTTGACAATGCTCCTTTATAAGCAAAGGTAAATTTTCAACGAATGGATGCAAATCAACCTCAGACATATGAATACCATCTTTTTATACTAAATAGAATCCATGTCATAAAGTTCACGATGTTCTAATAATGGAATCTCTAGGAGAGGACTTGCTGTTACTTGTCTGCGGATGACTAGCATTCTGGCTTTCTCTATGGCTCGCTGGTTGAAGGTGCCTGTCCAGTTTAATCTGGGAATGATGGTGGATCAAACTATCAGCATATTAGGAATGTGTGTATGACTGCGGATAAATCATGAAGGATGGAGCATATAAGCCATCACCTACAAGTGAATCCTATATCAGTCACCCAGCATGAAGGATGATTGTGTGCAGAAATCTTGTTACTTGAACAATGTGAACAATATGAGGAAGATGAATGAATAGTTGACTCCATTTTAATTTCTAGAGTCCATTCCAAGCAACTCAAACCTGGCTCAATCTAGCCCAAGATTTGAGCCACTGGGGCAAATAGAAGCTCTGGCCTGGGCTTGCTTAATGAAGGAATACCTCGTAATTATGATGGTCTTCCTGAAAACAAATTAAACTTGTGTGGCATTAGTCATGGTTGGGTTGATGTATATATCCTTAGTAAGCAGTAGAGGACCACCTGCCTGACCTTTGATAATTTCACCAGACTGGCCAGATGCAGCTAAATTGAGAGCTCAACCAATTCTAAATGAATTTGTAGTACATGGACTGGGGCAAATATTTAATTGTTTTAAAATCTGAGTTGCTTGAGGAGTGCAGTGATTGTAATCTTTTGACCTACACTGCTAATTTATTTTATTTATTTATTGACATTTGTTAACCGGATTGGTCCAGCTGGGCTTGTGGCCCACTTCCAGTAGAGACCCGAGGAGAAAAGCTCCATTCACAATCAGTTAACAGAATTAAAACATTTGAGTCAAAAGAATTGCAAAAAAAAATTGTTAAACAGAAAGTTAAAGACACAAAGTAAAATGCATGCACAAAGGAATATACACATCATGTTTTTACAAAGAAACAATATATTTACATATTTACATAATAATTTTGTCCATCAGTACTGATTGATTGAGTTTAGTAAGTATCCACATAATAGTATACTTAGATGAAATGGGGGGTTAGGTGTGTATGTGGTGTATGGGGATCTTAGGTTGGGTCTTGACAAGGGCAAAGTTTGGAGTTAAGGAGATAAAGTTTGAGCTCATTTTTAAAGTGTGATGGGTAGGTAATGGAACATATGTCTAGGGGAAGTCTGTTTCAAGCATTGGCTACAGAGTATTTGTATAGAAGTTTGCCTACTGTTTTTGGGGATGGTAGATGTCTAGTAGTTGCTGATTAGAGGTACGGAGAGTCCGAGGCGGAGTATAGATAGACAAAGGAAGAGAGAGCTGAACAGGATGAAGGTTTGTAAAGAATGAAGTGTAACTTGAAATTGTTATTGTAGTTGTTGGGGAAATTCAAACCACTGGAGTGAGTTTAGGGTGAGACAGTGATGTGCATTGTATAGAGAGTTTGTGATAAATCTATATATCTTATGGTAAGTTTGTTTAAGTTTGTTCAAGGTTGTGGTTTGAATGTTGGTAAGAACTGGGTCAGCATATAGAAGGGAGGGGAGGAGGAGTGCCTGTGCAAGGGAGAGTCTGGCATTAGGGGTTAGAAACTTTTTGTTTCAATACAGTAAACCTAGTTTCTGGTGTGTCTTTTTTATACATTAGAGTATGTCAAGGTTGAATTTGAGTTCATCATCAATGATGACTCCAAGGAGTTTTGTGTGAGTTTCGGGTTGGATTATTGTATCGTTAGAGTATGTAAAAGCAAACATGGATTTGTGATGAGTGAGAGAACAGGGGAGAAAGAGTAAGAGTTTGGTCTTCTTAGGGTTAAGGATAAGTAGGCTATCAGACAACTACTGTTCATTGGATAGAAAGGCATATTGGGTTAGAGTATGGAGTTCAGAGATATTGTTATTGATGGAGATGCGAGTTGAGTCGTCAGTGTATTAGATGAGGGAGATTGTTTACAAGACGTATAGAGATCATTGGTAAAGACATTAAACAGAAGGGGACTCAAGTTGGAACCTTGTGGTACTCCAGTTGGGGCAGGTATAAATGGAGAAAAGAATGAGAGCCATTTAACAGATTGCTGCCTGCAGGATCGGTAAATGGAGAACCAGGCAAGGGAGTTGTAAGATAGGTTGAGATTAACAAGTTTAGATAGCAGTAGGGAGTGGGCGACTGTATCAAAGGCTTGTGAAAGGTCAAGGAAGAGACAAGATATGCATTTATTGTTATCTTGGGCCTCAGCAATGGTATGTGTGAAAGATAGGGGAGTAGTTGTGCTGTGGTTAGGACCGAAAGAGTGCTGAGTGGGAGTGAGAAGGTTATGCTGGAGGAGGTAGTTAAGAAGCTGTGAGTTAATGCATTTTTCAAGAATCTTAGAGAGGGAAGATAGGATGGCAATGGGTCAGTAGTTAGATGGGTCTGTAGAGTTTCCTCCTTTATGCAGGAGAATAGTGAAGAAAGATTTCCATAGGGTAGGGACTGTGGATTCCTGAATTGATCCATTGATTAGAATAGATACAGGATAGGCAATGGATTCAGCAGCAAGTTTGAGGAAGGTAGGAGGTAGATTATCAGTGGAGGGAGGGCAGGGTTTAACCTTTAGAAGAAGAGATCTGATGTAGGAAGTAGGAACAGGGTGAAATGAGAATAGATTTTTGCTTGGAGGGTTGGGAGGGGTAGGCAGAGAAGTTTTGCTAATGAATGCAAAGTAGTTATTGCTTGGGAAAGGAGCTAGTTCCTTGAGTGCTGTTCCCTATGAAATAGGGCAGGTGAGGAAATCCTCATTTCTCTGTAAAATAATCTGGTGTCTATGGCTTATTTTGTCTATTTTGGATCTGGTGATGCAGATTCTGACTACCTCCTTGGTGAAAATAATTTCTGACTATTTAAGATTATCAATCAATTCACTGACTTGGAATGCTCCAAAATATAACCAGGAGAATAATGTGGCCCAAATAGAATAATTGTTGTGTGAGTCAGATAGAAATGCAAGCTGTGAAAAATGGATTTCAATAGTGCAACACTTATGGAATACCTTCTATCATATTTGAAGCTCCTGAGTATAATCCACCCTTTGAATACTCTGGCAATTGTTCAATGTTTGGTGATGTCGGGAACTTAAAATTTTCTGGCAAAAAGACTTAACAGTGACATATGGACTCCGACTGTGCCTGGACCAAGCCTCCTTTGATGGGATGATTGATGATTCCGAATCTCAGAACTAAAAAAAAACATTGAGCAAATTGTCTAATAGCTGCTATGCAAGATTTCCACGTGCTGTTAAACAAGGATTTCCAAATGATGATTTTATCCTTTGTCTAATCACCCAAATTCTTTTTGGTATTTCAGTGGGGAATGACTCTGACTGAGGAGATTGCTTTTTATATTTATGAACCTGTAATCCACTAGTTCATTCTTGGTTCTGTTACTGTGTACTGCTGTGAAGGACATGCTGATATTTAAAGAAATCAACACTAAAGGCCTTAAAATGAAATGAATCCATGCATTTTTGGAATATATTTTGATAAGAACTTCTTCAAATGCTTGGTTGCCTGATCTGAATGTGATGCATTTGTTCAAAGTTGATCTTACCATATTTGGATTTAAACCCATATAAAGAAAATGTCTAAAAACTGATGTCTTTTTTTCTTTCTTTGTAGACATTGACCAGTTTTTTGGCCATGATTCTGAGAACCAGTATCCTTTGAAACAATCACCCATAGAAAATTTGACAGAGGTATCCTAAACAATTTTAGGTTTTCATTCAATACCAAATTGTCCTGCCAAATGGATGTATCATTGTAGTCAAGGTCTATATTACATATCCAAACATTTAAATGTTCAAATTGCTAAAGATCGACCTTTAGCGATCGAATATTCAAATGTTTGAATATGTAACAAAACAATAAAAAATAAAAAAAGGAAAGAGTTTAAGCAGGGTGGCAAGCCCCCCTGCACCCCCCACAAGGGGGCCTGTGCCCACCACACCCCCCGCTACTTAAATATACCAACTCCGAGATTGCACTTCAGTGCACTACAGTGCAGAAAAGGGAAATTTCCCATTCCCTATACTGTAGAGCAGTCTTGGAGTTGCTATATTTAAGTAGCGGGGAGTGTGGTGGGTGTAGGGTGGCTTGCCCCCCCCCCAGCTTACACCCATTAGTTTTTTTTTCCCCTTTTTTTTTTTTTTTTTTTAGTTTTTATTCATATTTGACATTTATTCAATTGCTAAAGGTCGATCTTTAGTGATTCGAACATTTAAGCATTCGGATATGTAATATAGACCCTTGTAATCCAATAGGAACCAAAACCAAAAGTCTGGGATATTCTTCGACTCTGCTGTTGATCCTATCCCTGTGGTGTTTCTTGTGACCTCCTTGTAAAAGGTCACTAAGGATCTGGTAAAGGTTCTACCTCATCTATAATTCAGCATGTTCAGCAACTCAAAGCCTATTTCACCTTGTAATAAGTGGCACACACACTAAAAAAGAATGCTATAGTCCCTTCGCTTTCCATACCCCCAAAACAGCAATATCTCTGCCTTTTCCTATCTACCCACACACTCTGCTCACTTTTTACTTTCACTGGTACTGACCGGCTGCATTCTGCAGATTCAACTGATAGTTTTTATTTTATTGGCTAGTCTACCACGTGGGTTAACCCACTCCATTCGCTCTCGCTCGGGCTCTCTCCGTTTCCCTATCCTACACCCATTCCCACCCAACCTCACTTCACCTAGACTTATAGTCCACTTGCCACACCCACATACCATTGATCAATCACACAATAGTGTCAACGAAGTCCACTTTTTGTGTTTTAATAGAGTATAACACACTAATCAACTCCTCCTCCTCCTACATAACCACTAACAACTTTTACCCTCTTGTTATATCCTCTCCTTACATATCATTTCAGTCTGACATCAGTATTGTATTAGTTCTATCACAATCCATATCCTCTCTCATAAAACTCCTCCCTACTCCTCTCCCACTTAATGAGGATTAAAACCCAAACCTCTTACCACATCACTCACAAACCCAAAGCCTCATCCACACAAACTCCAGTACCCATAACAAGCTTATATCCTTCTTCACCATTATACTTTTTCCCCATACTAATTAACATCTTCAACACCAAAATGCCAATCCTTAACAGCAAAACACTTAAACCTACTAACCCTATACACAGCTACTACCATATTGCTATAAGTCTTACATTACCTTACATCTTACCAGAATCAACTACAAAACTTCAGTCACTCTCCCTGGCAAACTAGTTCCCAACTCTTACCTGCTCTTCCTATACTCCAAAAACTCATATCAACCTACAAGGGTTTACATAGATTATCACAACTCCTTCAAGGACTGACAAGACTTCTAAACATCAATCTATCCTTGATTGAAGTATGAATAACAGACTTACTTATTCCTCACAATCTGGCTGTCTACTAGGTGGCATGAGTGACCATCAACCAACCTTTATTCTAAGACTCCTTATCCATCTCAGGAACCAGACTACCTGCTTAATAAGGAATAAAGAAAGATTCAATTCAGATAGCTTCTTATTCTCTCTAAAAATCTGCAACTGGGAAACTCTCAGACAAATGGCCCTAGAAAATGCTGTCAAATTTATTAACAACACCTTCCTAGATATACTAAACTGTCATGCACCCCCTAGAACTATTAGAGTCAAAGCTAATTATGCACCTCAGTTAAGCAAAGAATGCAGATTTCTGCTCAAAGCAAGAGATAAAGCTTGGGAACTGTTTCTTAAAAACAGACCCCAGCCCTCAAAACAAACATTCCTAGAACTTAGGTATAAAGCAAAGAAATTAGTTAAACTTGACAAAATCTACTACCATAGTATTCAACAAAAGTACCAAAATAACCCACAAAAGTTTTGGACTACCATAAATAACATACTCCTCCCAGGTAAATCTAGTACACCATCTCCAACATCAACCAGTAGCTCCAACAACATAGTAACCAAATTCAATAAATACTTCACAGAAATCATTCTTACCCTTTCTAGTTCTCAGAACTCCCCAACCACCACAAATCCATCCATAGCACAGAATAATCCCAACCTCTTTTCAATACAACCAGTTTCTGTAAATACCATAAAAAAATATTAAAAAACTAAAATCAACCACACTGGCTGCAGATAGACTTTCAACTGACTACTTACAAATTGCAGCAAATGTAATAGCATACACTGTAGCCATAAGCAAATCAATATTGGAAAACCTTGTCCTTGATATTTGGAAAATCATCCACATCCTACCTTTACATAAAGGGGGCAATTCTACAGAAATTACCTATTATCACCAAATTGCTATTCTATCTACCTTATCCAAAGTCCTAGATTGATGCATCCATTCACAACTGATGGATTACCCGAACGCACATAAACTTATGTCAAAACTCCAACATGGCTTTCGTCCTTGTCATAGCACCACCACAGCCCTAATGTCCTTTACTAATACTGTAAACCAGCATAGGAACAACAGACAATTTGTATCTGACATCTTTCTTGACCTTTCCAAGGCCTTTGACATGGTAAATCACAATAAACCTATCAATGTTCTCTTGAACCTAAATTTTAGTCAGTCCTCCATTAGCCGGTTCAAAAGCTACTTATCAGGATGGCAGTAGGCTGTTCAATGGCAACATGAGCTCTCCTCTCTTCTTCCAGTTACCTTAGAAGTTCCTTATGGCTCAATCCTTAGCCTCTACTCTTCTCTCTTTTCACTGACAACCTCCATATCTCTACACTAAATGCTTTAGTGATCCAATATAATATGCACAGCCCCTTTGCTGCAAGACCTTAATTCTATAACCTAGGATTCTTTTCTGTCTGTTGAAACATGGTTTATTAATGCCATCTTATCCTTAACCCCAACAGGATTGATCTCCCTCTCTTCAATCCTACAAGATCAACCACGTCCACACCATCATTCAATATCATATCCAAAAATAAAACTGTAATCACTTCAGTAACTCATACTAAACTTCAAGCTGTACAAATTGATAATAACTTGAAATCTGATATTCACATATCTCAAACCATTAAGAAGGTGCACAAAAAACTAGGTCTTTTATATAGAAACAATTTCTTACAAGAAACACAAAAGCTACCAACACCCATATGCACCTCTTGTCAACTCTCCTTTACGTGTCACCAATCCTAACCAAACTAGAATCTTGCTATAACAAGATTGCCAAATACGCCATAAACCCCATCGTATAGGACACATCACTGCTCATCTCTTAAGCAACTGAAGTGGCTTGAACTCCCTTATCTACTACTCTTTAATCAAATAACTTTTGCCGACAAAATTTTGCATCAACCAGGAAAAAAACCCTGCTCTCCAGAATCTTATGCAACACTCCAACAGTAGATCTCTCCATCCTAGTAATAAACTACTGCTGGACATCACCAAAGCTAACAGCTCAGCTGGGGAATCACCCTTCTCATACTGCATTCCTAAAATATGGAATGCACTACCCACCCAAATATCCTCTAACTACTCTCTGTTAATTTTGGTGTTTTTCTCCCTATGCCTCCACTGAAAAAGGACTTGTGTCCAGTTGGACTTTCCTGGTAAACAAATATAAAATAAAATAAAATAAAATAAATAAAATAAAATGTGAAGTTGAAAATACCTAACATCTCCATGACCTAGCTGATAGTAGCCCTTTTAACAGTCAAAAACAGTTGACAGGCTTGAAAAACTTGTCAATCATATATTTTGGTAAACAAAAGCAGCTTTATGTGGTCTTTATTTCAATGCCCAGGAATGTTAATGCCTTGACTGGTCTTTCTACATTTTCTTTGGCTAAGGGAATACAGAACGAATTGCATAACTTGGTATATACCAGTTGACCTTCTCGAGTTTGAGTTTTCCGCTCTACTGTAATAAAAAAATGTCCAAGTATTGGACTCTGAGGAAGGAAGGATTTAACTGTTTCCAGCACCATATGAGGCTCTTTTTGAAACAATCAAACACTGGATAGGCTGCCAAAAACCCCAATGGCATGGTTGTGTCAGTAAAATACATCACATAAATTCCATCCCTAACAAGTTCCAGTCCTGGTATTGGATTGGTAAAAGGCAGAATGTTTACTGTATGTCTGCTGTTACAATTCATGGATCTCTAGAGTCTTTTTATGATAGCTACTGCATCTACCAGTGATATAGACTGGATTCTCGATATAGACTTTCAGTGTGCGATAGGTAGCAGGTTAAGTGGCAGTCACCAAGTATCTTTTTGGAGACCAAGCCTAGGGGAGAAATGATGAAAGGATCTAAAAGGGATGCTGACACTGGATGACCCAGCTGGATTTCTTTTAAATGAGTTCATTAACTATATGTTCCTTACCGTTAACTGATCTTAACTTTTTACATCTTGGGAGCGTGATCTGAGTGTTGGATCTAATGGAGAATACATTGTTGAAACTTAGAACAATGAAATTGGCTTCTGTTTGGTCTGGGTAGAGGTTTAAGAGTCTGTTAAGAACCTCTGGTTCGATGTGAGATTGGTTCCAATGCGGCTTATCTGAATCTGAATCTGCAAAAGTTGTGGGCTCTACTGAAGCCACAAAAATAAGTTTTGCCTGTATCAGATTTTTTACTCCTGTTCTGGATTTGACTTGAACTAGCAGCTGCTTTGGTGTCCTTGTTGCAACAACTTGAGGCCAGCTGTCTGCCACTGCAGATTTTATGTGTGTGTGGGAACCTGCAAGCTAGCCACACAGAATTACTTGAGTTAAATGTCTTGCCCTTGACCTTACATTTTATGAGTCTTTGATCATAATAGTACCATGCCATTCCCCCCTTTTAACATATGAGCCTTCCTTATGAAAAGTAAGTTACCTAGTTGCTGGATCCATGGAAATGTGTTTTTCAATGAAAACCACCATGTTGTATATGAATCCCAAGGCACAGTTGCTCCAGAAATTTACCTTTAAATTCTTTGGTTGTCATCTGCTCAAAACTGCCAAAATAATGTCTCTAGACACTTTGAATTCAGTAACTGGGATCATATGTATACCGTCCACTTATATTACATCAAAAATGTCTATAAAGTCACCTTTCTAGATTTTTTCTTTTACCATTTGTGTTTTGTGTGTGTGTGTGTGTACACACACAAACACACACACATATATATATATATATATATATATATATATATATATATATATATATATAAAACCTTGCATAGTGGTGTCATACATGTTGCTTTTGCTGCTTGCATTGCTGCTGTCATGCTTTGGGACTGCTGTGGAGCTCCCTGAATTCCTGGACACTGTAGGTAATAAAGGGAAGGATGGGGCACTAGAATTATAAGTGTTTAACTCTATAGGCAGTTGATCAGAGGAGGAGTTGCTGTTCCTGCCTAATATTTCAGCTAACCTATCTCTGCCTTCCTCATTAAGTGCTTCAATGAACGTCTGTAGATATTCATCAGTGTCCACCATTTTATCCTCCATTTACAAGGTGCTACAACGGCTCTGTGCCTGGCATCATTTGCAGACAATTATCCCTGAGATTCTGAATCGGAGCCTCCTTCCTGTTCTTCCTTCTTGGAGTTTTAGAAGCAGGACCGACTTTTACATTGGCCATATCATTAATTTCCTCTGATGTTCTCTTCAAGTCTGACTGAACTGGTTCTGTTGCTTGGTTCCTCTCTTCCATCAAAATCTCTTCAAAGAACCATCTGGCTTCTTTTGAAATAAGGTTCCATCTTTATTTCAGATCTTGCAATAAAGCCATGGGGAAAACTTAAAAGAAACTAAGTATTAATAAAGTCTATATAGTCCCCCTGTATAAAACCCACTTTGGCGCGTTTTTTGCGCTTCTTACTACTCAGCCAAGCTCGTTGTGGTCCTGCAGAGTGGTGCTAGCAGCAGAGAGGCTAAAAGAGAGACTGCTAACCTGATAAAAGTGTTTGTTTTCCTGCTACTACCTGGGCAACTGTCCGATCTAGCTAAACTGCAAATATTTCTGCTTCTTGAACTGTTTTAAACTGTTTAAAGTTGTTTTTGCACCTGCAATTTTAAAGTTTGTCCTGTTTGTTGCTTTTACCTGTTGAGGCTACACACTCAAGTGCGCTAGCCTGTGTTACATATTTATTGCATTTTCCTGCTGTTTGTTGCAAAAAAAAAATATATATATATCCTTGTTTCCTGTCTTTCTTGACCTAGAGTAGTCCAAATACAGGCTTTGCTGTATTCTGGACTTTTGGAAAGTTCCTGTGTTGCCCATTTCCTTTCTTGGATAAAGGGAGGCTTCTTTATTCACCAGTGGCAGTGGGGAGCTTGCAGCAGCCTATCTATCCATGGAGGAGTGTTCCCAGCACAAGAATCTGGTAGTCTATTGGCCATTTTGGGCCAATTTCTAGCTCTTTCAAGTCCCCCTGTATAAAACCCGCTTTAGCGGCTTTATGCGATTTTGCAGATAGCGCAGCATTGGGCAGCGCCGCTTAATTGGGTTTAAACCATTCTCGGCTCCACAAAGTCTGCTCTTCACTTTTTCCCTTAGAACTGATCTAGTTCTCATAATAAACACCCTATTCCCACTCTAAAGCCTGGCACCTGCTCACTAAAGCAATTATATAAGTCAGCACTAAAAAATTAAAAGCACTACACCCTCACAAACTCCCCTTGAGTACTTTGTTCCCCATTGGCCCTTTTTTTCAATTATAAAGGAATTCCCAGTACTATTCTAGCATGTCCAAAGGTCAGTTGTCAATCTCCTCTCCGGTCCAGCTGGTGAATCTGAAATCTTGAGGCAATGTTACAACTGCCTCATGTACACAGACAACCCTCTCCTCCTCCCAACAAATTCCAACACAAGTGAGAGATGCAACCATATAGCCAAACTGGAGGCTAAGCTCTCTCAACTCAGTACTGGCATAACCAGTCAGGAGGAGAAGGAAACCACACTCACTACAATTCCAGTCTCACATAGACCTACCACGACAGCAAACCAAACACATAAACACACAAAAACATACTCGGAGGCTCTAAATAAAAATCTGCCTAAGCAGCAGAGACCTCCAAAGCAGACACCCAAGCAACCGCTACCCCAAAACAAAACACGTGCAACACATAGCTCACAAAGCCAGTGTGCCGAACAGTCACAGCCCTTAAGGCTAAACAACACACCTGATACACTTGTAATAGGTGACTCTATCGTCAGGCACACTGACGTCCCACTCACCAGGCTGAACAAGGAGAAGGTCACGGTGAGCAGCCTGTCGGGTGCTAGGATCCGCCACATAACACAAGCACTCCAGTCACTCCAAGTCAAGTACAAATATGACTCAGTCATTGTCCATGCTGGTATGAATGACCTGAGATGTACCTCCCTGGACTACATGAAAAGAGACATAGAGGAGCTCTCTGAGCATGTAGCCCAGGCCGGTATGACCCTGACCTTGAGTAGCATCTTACCCTCACCAAGAATGATGCCACAATATGAAGACAAGGTGATCAATTTCAACAATTGGCTTAAGTATTGATGTCATTCAAAGGGGACCCAATGCCTGTCTGCCTGGGATGACATGCTCGACAAGCCACGATGCTTCGCTAGGGACGGCTTGCACCTGTCACCCCTGGGCTTTCAGATATTGGCAAAGGCTCCTGCCACCCCCATAGTGCCTTTTTTTAGGCAAGGCTCAAAAGACAAACCCACCTCCATAGGTATCACAAAGGATAAGAAACTAAGAGTAATGCTACTCAACGCCAGAAGTCTAAACCTCAAGATGCACGCACTCGAAACTCTCCTTAGCGTGGAGAACATTGATATCTGTGCAATAACAGAAACCTGGTTCAAGGTCCCGAGAGCACCCCAGCACTACCAGGTTATATCTCATACCATGTTATTCGGCCCCAAAACTTGGACTGAACCACAAAAGGAGGGGGAGTATCAATATTCGTCAAAGATACCCACACCTCCAGTTGGTGGCACAGCACAAAGCATCAGAGACTATCCATGTGCAACTAACAGTGGGTAAAACTGCCTTCCAGTTTATAGCCTGCTACAGACCACCCTCCCAAACCCAGGAACCCCACTCAGCCTTCCTGAGGACACTGGAAAATATGAAGGTCTCTCCAAACACAATTATATTGGGTGACTTCAACTACCCTAACATAGACTGGGAGCATTACTCTAGCTGCAACACCCTAGCCCAAAGGTTCCTAGAATTTATAAACTCAAATGCTATGGAACAACTTGTTGCCACTCCCACAAGAGGGGAAAACATACTGGACCTGATCATCACCAACATGGGGACTCTATGCTCCAGACCAGAAGTGTATTCCTCACTGGTAAGATCAGACCATAAACTAATCTCACTAGATATTCACATCCCGTCCCCAGCCCCTGCCCAGAAAACCACAGTGAAAAACTTCTCTAAAGCAAATTTCACACTCCTCAAAACTGAGGTGGAATCCTTCAAAGCCCCCGGGCCTGTGGAAAATACGGCCCAGACTGCAGAATCCTTTATAAATGCATTCTATGAACACCTTCAGGAATGCATGGATCATGCAATCCCATATAAAACCAAGACCCAATCCACCAAAGTTAGGCGTCCTGTCTGGTGGACCCCAGCCATAAACAAACTATACAATAGAAGGAGGAAACTACTACATGATAGAGCAAAATCCCAAAAAGGAAAGGCATCTCTGATCAGTATTAGCAAAAAACTACGGGCACTCATAAAATCGTCTAAGGCCAGCTTCGAGAGAAAAATTGCACAGGACACTAAGGATAATCACAAGGCTTTCTTTAGTTATGTTAGGAACCTGGGTGGGAATTCCCAGATATGCTCAGAATTAGTCCAAAATGACAAAAAATACACCGAACCCACAGACATTGCCAACATCCTCACTGACAGGTTCAGCACAAACTTCTCACCCCCTTCCCCATCAAAAGGGCAAATATCTATCGCAGCAGAGTGCTGCCCCCCTGACATCTCAGATGCTCAGGTAAGAGCCACCCTCTCCAAAGCAAAAAACACAGCATCAATGGGACCAGACGGTGTCCCTGGCTGCGTCCTACATGAACTCCAAGAAGAACTAAACCCAAACATAAAACTACTGTTCAATCTCAGCCTTACTACAGGATATGTACCCAGAGAGTGGAGTACAGCAACAGTGGTCCCTCTCCACAAAGGTGGTGCCTCAAAGGATCCTGGAAACTATCGCCCCATAAGCTTGACTAGCTTGGTCTGCAAAGCTATGGAAAGGATCATCATGGACCTCATAAATAAAGATATTGGGGACCTACAGACACTGGATCCTACCCAGTCCGGCTTTGTTAAGGGCAGATCCTGCCTCTTAAACCTGGTTGATTTCTTTGAAACAGTCACCAAGGCCATTGACGAGGGGAAGGTGGTCTACACAGCCTACCTGGACCTTGCAAAAGCCTTTGATACAATGCCCCACTCAGGCATTATAGATAAGCTCACCAGCTTAAATATAAACCCTATGTCACTAGATGGGGTGCAAACTGGCTCAAGGACAGAACCCACATGGTTAGAATTGCTGGAGCCATGTCAGACTCCAAACCAGTTACAAGTGGCATCCCACAAGGCTCAGTCCTGGGAGCTCTCTTGTTCGGTATATATTTCTCGGAGGTATAGGCTAACATGGAAGGACTGTGGCTGACCAAGTTCGCAGATGACTGCAAACTGGGTGCCATAATAGACTCTCCAGCTGACAGAAGCATCCTACAAAAGGGCCTCATAGAAACAGACAACTGGTGCCAGAGCCATGGCCTCAAGCTAAACACCAAAAAGTGTATAGTCATCCCCTTTGGCAAAAACAAAGTGCCCACAAATTACCACATAGGTGGTAATCCATTAAGTATGGAAGAAGTAATTAGGGACCTGGGGACCCAAGTTAATAGCAATCTCTCATTTGACAACCACGTGGCCAAAGTGGTTAGAAAAACATTTTATATATCCCACCTAATCATGAAGGGATTCACATCTAGATCAGGGGAGGTCATCGTGCCTCTTTACTCATCCCTCATCAGGCCCATAATTGAGTACAATGCCCCTTTTGGGATGTACCTTACCAGACACCTGCAGCAACTGGAAAGACTCCAAAAGTACCTCACCAAGAGGATCAAAGGGCTCAAACAGATGCCATATGCTGCCCAGTTAAAGAAACTCCAGCTCTACTCAGTGGCATACCGCCTGCTCATAGGCGATCTGTGCCTGACGTATAAAGCCAAGTCCAACCCGGAATTAATGGACATGCTGCACCTCAGAAAATCCAAATCCCATCGAGCTACGTGCTTGAGAGACTTGAACCTCAGCAGTGAAATAAATAGGACATGCTGGAGGGACAGATTCATAACCCAGAGGCTCCCTTCACTCTGGAATAAAATCCCAGTCCAGGTTAGGCAGAGTCCCTCATTGACTCTCTTCAAGAGGAATCTTGATGAGTGGATGGGAGATAGTAGGTTTACCCTGGGTATCACTTCTGTGTCACTGTTAGACAGAGGCACAGTATACTAACCTCAAAAAAGGGCATAGCAAAATTCATTTAAAATGGGTGGCGAAAGCCAAACACACTCTGGCTAGGCTTATAAATGTCCTAGGACAGATAGCCTAGTATGAACCTATGAACCTATGAACCTATATATATATATATATATATATATATATATATATATATATATATATATATATATATATATGGCTCTATGTTTCTTGATTGAAATTTCACTATCTCGAACAGGAAACATTGAAACCCATTAAAGCAAAAGTGCACTACATTGAAAGTGCACTTCCGCAACAGCCGATTCTCCGAACCAGAAACAAACAACAAAAAAAACTACTTTAAACAGTATTTTGCATGGGGGGCAAGCCCCCCACACTCCCCTACTTAAATATACTAACTCCAAGATGGCACTACAGTCGGGAAAAGGATATATTTCTTTATCCTCCCAGTAAAGTGCTTTGGAGAACCGGCTTTTGTGAAAGTGCACTTTCGATTTAATGCACTTTCATTTCAAGACAGTGTGTTTTCGACAATCAAAAGCAGACCCCATATATATATATATATATATATATATATATATATATATATATATATATATATATATATATATATATATATATATATATATATATAAAGCTTATTAATATGTGCATGTGGTGTAGCCAGGCTGATTAAAACTATATAGTTGGAATGGGCATGACTGTAATTTGTTTAGTGCCATGATTCAGCTAGAAATTAGTTGATTGCAATTGTATGATCATGGCAGATTTGTTTTTTTTTGAAAAAATATAATTTTTTTGAGAAGTTTTTGCTGTTCCTGTTACAGCTTAGCTGGTGTGAATCTTTGCGTGACTGTGTGACTGTTTGGAGGGAGGTAAGCCCTGTAACTGGACCCTGTGAGGAGAGCACATAACACATTATACTCAAGGCAAACCTGCACAATTGTATGTTTTTTTTTTAATACGTGTGCAAATCTCTTAATGATAGTGGATTATTATATTATTTATTCATGTATATACACACATATATATATATATATATATTTTTTTTTTTTTTTTTCCCTTGGAAGGTGAAGAAGCTGTTTGTGGAATGGTGTAAATGGTTAGCAAAATGAGTTTAGACTGCTGTAGTTGCTATACTTTGATGGAAACTTGATTAGCTAATCTTTTTTTCTTGTTTGCTTTTTGACTTTTATTAATATGTCTGATGGATAACAAGTTCGGTGTTTGAATATTCTGGAGGGTATGGAGTCTAAAACAGAATAGCTTGTCCATTTGTTCAGACTAGATGTTATGACAGTAAAATGATTTTATAGAATCAGCCCAATATTGTGAAGAAAATCTGGAAATTGTGAAAACTATGGTTGTTGAAATGTTTGGTCATTAAATTAAAGTTTTGGCAGGTTATAAAGGGAAAAACACAACTAAGCTTGAGGGTCATAGGTCAGCTGGACAAACAGGAAGAAAAGAGCTCTCAAGGCAAGCATATTATAAAACTTTCTGTAAGTCATTCCTCTGCTAGCCTGTGTAACATATATCTCTTTTGATTTGTTTGGGATGCCTGTTATTAGTAGCTAACTGTTTAAACTGAAACTGAGACAGCAGAAAAAGAAATAAAATAACCTCATTGCTAACTATTGGAAGGCAGACGGGGGGTAACCACTACATAAAGTATAACCAATGTGAGTAAGCAGCATGTACTGAGGAATGGAAAGAAGTCCCAAGCTAGGCCCTAGTTTATGTACAGACTCCAAACCACAGCAGGACAAGGTGAGGGAAACAACAGTAATAGCTAGGAACTGTTAACTTGTGTTGGCTAAAAGGGCAACAATGCCACATTACTGTATATATTTTTTTATTTATTATGTATTATTATTTTTTTTTTATATATATATATATGAAAACATATATGCTACCTTACTGATTTTAATTTCTGAAATACTGTTGACTACTGGCAAGTAAAAAATGGATAAAAACTTTCATCTAAGGTCATGAAGAAGGAGTGATAGAGCAATGGTTGCTTGCTGCCTGCCAGCATGACCATTACTGTGAGAAAAGCAGCTTTTAGAGGCAAGCACAAGTTCCAAAACCCTGGGAACAGATTGAGATAATCTGTCTTGCTTTAGTATATCAAGATGGTGATCATGCCAGACTTGTATCCAGTAATGTAAATTCAAGAAAGATTTTGCAAACAGACCACAAAATATAATTTATTTTATTTTTTATCGGCTCAAATTGTTGCTTACAGTAAGATGGGGAAATGTGCTTGCCGAATTGCAATGCCCAAGACAAATATTTCACTGAAAATCAGGTAATGATTTTTTTTTTGGTTACATTTGTTCTGTTCAGATATCAGGATATACTTAGATGTACTATATTAGGACTTAAGTAAGACATTTAACAGTGAAAGACAAATTTGTGTAGTCTGAAATTATGGGAAGGGATGATAGTCATGTCCCTGTCCTTTGTTATTGTACTTCTGGCCATTTCTCTGTGAAATGCTATGGAACAAATTAAACCCACTCCCACCTCCTCCCGCATCATAAATCATCAAGCAACACCAGTATAAAATTGTATGTCACTTTTGACATCCCCTGTCTTTTTCTCTGAAAACCTATTTATTTCTGTTATATGGACTGTTACACACTTCTATGCTACCCGCTGACCTTACTAATATATTCCCCTGGGAGGAAGTTACAATATTCTGCTTCAACTACCACAGTTTATATCCAATGTATCACCATCACCACTTCTTCTATATGTTCTTCAATAGTCTGAAATTAAGTTTTATTATGGGGCTTCTCACCTTTCTTTTTCAAAAGTATAATGCAATCTCCCAGATACTAAAGTATTGTACCATTTTGCTTTCTATGTTTTCTCCAGCCTATCTATCTGTGTTGTTCCCCCCTTCGGTATGCATTTGTCAAAAGTAGAGGTACACTACTTAGATGCACAAATACGTCGAATTTATGAAAACTGTGCATAAAACCACCTACATGCTTGACTTAGTAAGCCAGTGTTCCTTTGTCTATGCCACAGCTAGTTACACTGAGACAAAAATTGCCTTAATAGCTTCTTTGAGGATACATATTTACCAAAAATGTCTTCTTATTTTGTTCATCCTTATTAAGCAGGGTAGTCTAAATAGGCTAGTGGTCTCATTTTAGGGGATACCCAAGGTGTTATTTTTGAATTTTGACCAGGGCATCAGGGAGCTTCCCCTGCTCATCATTGTTTTGAGTGGGACCAGTTTTGGAGGAGCACTTCCTGTTTCCATTAAAATGCAGGAGCATCCCAGAGAAACAGGCAGGCAGTTGGAGAGAGAGAGAAGGAGATAATAGAGTAGTGAAAGAAATGAAGGAGAAAGCAAATCTCTATACCAAAGAATGTGTGCATGATTCTGAGGAAAAGTTTAAAAGAAACCTTTTTGATGAAGATGACTCAACAGATAATGAATGTATAATTACAACCCTCCAATCAGGAGGGTTGTGGGATGATTTACTTTAAGAAATGCTGGTACACAGTGAGCCACAAGATGAAGATGATGCTTCTTATAGTGGAATTATGGGGAAAATACAAAAGGAGGATACAGAGGCAATCATAAAGGACAGTGGTGAGATGCAATAGAAAACATGCAGAGAAAGGAAAAGTAGGCAAAAATAGAGTAACAGAAAAGAAGGCAGGCAAAAATGAAAATGGAAGTATGTGGTAAGGCTTCAAAGTAAAAAAGGCAAAGAAATGGAAGGTATGAAGTGTGGGACAATTTAATACCTCCTTTGGATGTTAAAGCACATGAAGTAAGATCATTTATTCTTATTAACAATGACACATTTCGTGGCATTATAAGTGAGACTGTTTTTTCAGTGGAAAGTTTTCTTGGAGAATAAGAAAAAGAAAAACTTCTACCCATGGAATATTCATGTGATAAAAAGCATTTGGCAGGGAAACAAAACAGAAGATTCATGCACAATTTTGAACAGAGGTAGAAAGAAGAGAAACTTTGAAAGAACAAGCCACGGTGGTGCAGCGGTAGCGTTGTCGCCTCACAGCAAGAGGTTCTCCCATTTGATTCTCGGCTGGAGTGCCTTCTATGTGGAGTCTGCATGTCCTCCCCGCGGTCGAGTGGCGTTCGAAAGACATGCATAAATGGGTGTGCCTTCACTGAAGGTTGGGCGCCAGGCTGGCACCTCGGCACCATAAAAATCGACTGCCAATCATTAGCGGACCAGAGTTCTGCTGTGGCGACCCCTAACTGGGAAAAGTCAAAAGAAAAACAACAACACGTAAGAAGTATTGGATACTGCAATAGGGTTGTTTATAAAATACTGGGGACAGCCCAAACATTTTTTGGAAAAGAAGGAGATACGATAAGTAACTGTGAAAAAAGAAAATGTTATATCTGTGGGGAAATGGGACATGATGCAAGAAATGTGAACTGAAATGTTATAAATGTAACAAAAATTGTCATTTGTCCTGGTCCCCTTCAATAAACACATCACACCAAATGACATTTTATGACCTTTATTAAACTTCCATAACTTTGATTACCAATTTTATTTACAACTGGATGCAGTATAGTTGATTCTAAACACAGCATAAACATCCTTGTAATGTTAATCAGGACAGCGTACCTGCTCATCCTGCCCAGTAAACAGCATCCATACCTTTGCTCGCTTACTTTACTTATATACCTCCTTGTAATGTTAATACGGACAGCTTACCTGCTCATCCTGCCCACTAAGCAGCATCCATACCTTTGCTTGTCCCATCTCACTTCATAAACCTTTCATCAAATTACCAAATTACCAACCAAATAAGCAGCATCCTTACCTTCGCTTGCTTACCTATTCAGCAAACTTTCTCCAGCTGCTCATTTCCTTTTCACAAATCCTTGGAATAAACCTCCACACACCGGAGGGTGAACAGAAGTGGGAAAGCCTGTCCCTCTTCTCCGCCAACCAGCATGACCAAGCTTTTCCCCCTCCCTTACTTAGTGTAATGAAGTGCAATCCTGGAGTTGATATATATAAGTAGCTGGGGGTGTGGGGGGCACAGGGGGGCTTGCCCCCCTGCTTATACTTAGTGGAAATCAATATGGTTTATGTCGTTTAAAGTCAGTATATGTATTTTTTGTGTTTTCAGGCTTTTGAGTTTCAGGCTTTTGCGTTTTCTGGCTTTTGTTTTCAGGCTTATGAGTTTCAGGCTTATGTTAATTCAGTCATATGAAGGGGAACAGTACACACACACACACACACACACACACACACACACACACACACACACACACACACACACATCACACACTCACACACACACACACACACACACACACACACACACACACACACACACACACACACACACACACACACACACACACACACAAAACTCCACACCAATCCCACTACTGTCTCAGGCAGAAACACACTCATGCATGCACTCACACATGCAGCCCCTTGCATTAACACACTTAACACACTTGCATATTCCCAGCACTACCTGACTATTAAAATCTCCAGCACTTAGCTTTAGGGGGATGGATGAACAGGGCCTTTTGGACGTGTTCTTTACCATGAGTGGCACATTCAGCTGTGTAAATGCCTTTCTATAGGCAGTTCTGAGGGGAGAAGCACATGGCTAATTGGCATATGCCTTTCCCCAGAATGCTTTATAAACATTTAGCATGGCCACAGAGATTGCCTGCCAGGGTACTGCAAGGCTTTGTGTTGCACCACTGAGGTAGTGCTCTCACTGAATCAGCCATGTTAACCAAAGCTGTACAACTCCTGTATACCTCAGGATAACCTTTCTAAACTGAGGTCACAGTTATCCATTTTATCTGCTACTCATCATTTTTAACTCTGAAATGTTTGACAATTCATATTAGAAACATTTCTTTCATTTTTGTTAATGGGTTTAAATATAATGGTATGAGTAATATTACATCTAATTAATTATCTGATCAGACAATTGCATTGTTAATACCTAATTCTAAAACCAGATATCTTTTTCACTTCAAATAATGCATCAGTCTTGCTCCATTTCATGCTTCATAATAAATAATAAAACATAAAAAAAATAAATAAATAAAATAAACCCCTCACAAATTTAATGGTTCCATGGAAACTGTCAAATAAATCCAAACAAAATATGCTCTCCCTCTAGAAGTGAAAACAGCACACTCAGAAAAGAAATCATTGGTCAGATGATCAGCAGGATTTAAACAAATCAACACATTTTATTCAGAACTAGTTAAATGCTTTCATCCAGACTTTGGACATCAGAACTTTTTCTAGCACCTCATTAGTATTGAGTAAAATTTATCCTGGTCATCTAAGCAGTTGTGCTTTTGTGAATTCTTTGGAAACTGGACTGAAACATGCATAAATTATTTAGGACTCAACTCATGCAATAATTCAAATTGGAGAAATTCTACAAATCAAGAATCTGGAAAACGTATTTACCTTTGAAAATACACAGCATTCAAGAGATGAAAAACTATCCTTAATCTTCTCCTAAAATGTTACACCCTTTATCTGCAGCACTCTATTTTCTATCTCAAAATAAAATCACTAAATTCCAAAAATTCTGGAGATACTGTAAAAGATTAAAAATTAAATTAAAAATCTTAATAAACTTTTTTATGTTATGATGAATATCATTTTCATGTTTAGAGCATTACAAAATGCCTACATATGCTTTCTTTATGGTTGTCACCTATATTTAATTCAGCTTAAAAAAAACTTTCATAATTTAGTTATGGTATATCTAAAAGTGGCCAAAGTGACTTCCCCAGGTATTTCTGGTAATTGTTTTATTTATTGTTATTTTACATTTTGTTTACTGGGAAAGTCTGACTGGGCCAGAGGTCTGTTTTCAGCAGAAGCCCGGGGAGAAAAATTCTGATCAGATATATAAACAAAATTGCAAATTTTAACAGTGGAGATGGTAATTAACAATAAGACAATAATTGTAGGAAACAACTAAGTAGGAGAGTCATCATATTGTGATAGTAATACAGTTTAAATCAGGAAAAAAATATAACATTCTGTAAAAACATAGGGGGCGTAGAGGTGCCAAGTACACAATTTGATTATTAGTTATATCATATAAAGAACATATTCAGTTTGCTAGTTCAAACATAGATTAAGTCTATGACGGATGAAATTGAGAGAAGTAGGGGATAGGGGCGTAAGTTGAGGAACAGGGTAGATAGTAGTAGAGAGATAATAGGAGGTAAGTATGAGTGACAGAAAGAGAGAGAAGGTATGTGTTAGCTGAGCCTACTAGGTGATTAGTTTGAGAGAAGTAATGGGGTTAGATAGATGGTGATGAATAAAATACAAAACATGTTTTTGCTTTTGATAGAGAGAAACAGGTATGGTATTGGAACTAGAACATTGTTAATTTAAGAACACAGCATTAAACTGTTTTCATAGGACATAACTGCTGGTGTCATTACTGAGTTTGCACCAGCAGTTTTTTTGGGAGATTTATTTCTGCTTCAAGTTGGAGTGACTATGGAGCTGAGCTGATATATCTAGGTATATATATATATATATATATATATATATATATATATATATATATATATATATATATATATATATATATATATATATATATATATATATATATATATATATATATATATATATATATATATATATATATATATATATATATATATATATATATATATATATATATATATATATATATATATATATATATATATATATATATATATATATATATATATATATATATATATATATATATTATATATATATATATATATATATATATATATATATATATATATATATATATATATATATATATATATAGACACACACACTTTGGGGTGGTGTAAGCTTATCCCATCATACTGGGAGATGTTGGGGGTGGGGCTTGACTCTGAAATAAACACTCACTATTACAAGATCAAAACTTTAGTTAATCGAATAACTAAAGATTGTTCTTGTAATATCGAAAGCCAAAAACCTCAAATGGATGATTTAACACAGGAAAACATCTCCCTTGGCCACAGGAAAAAAACACTTTTAATCACAAATCAACTGGTGGGGCTTCACACCCTCCGATGTGGGTGACTGTGCCTCCCACACCCCCCTAAATAAATATGCCAACTTAAGGCCAAGGGAATTTTTTCCATGTGTTAAATCAGCCATTCGAGGTTTTTGGCTTTTGATATTACAAGATTGAGCTTTAGTTATTCGATTAACTTAACTAAAGTCTGGATCTTTTAATATAGACCCACTTTTTTCACCTTTCTTTATTTCAGGCATTAGTGTTCCTGATGGTCATATTTTGGGGTTTGACGTTTAATACTTTAGTTTCTGCTATTCTTAAAACTTTTTAATATTAGCATCAAAAATACAGAAAAAAACATTATAAAGAAGTATTCATACTCATTCAATTTACTTTCATAAGTATCTCCCATTCATTGTTTATTAATGAAAATTAAACTACTGCATTTATGTGCTACTCGTTGCTTTCTAAAATAACCAACAATTATTCTAATCATCTTGAATTATCAGTATAAAAGATCAAAGTTGATTGTGTTGATATTCTCAGTGTCTTAATCTACCTTAATTAAAGTATTAGCATTCCTTGCTTGATGTTTATTGGATACGTTTTAATGGCTCCAGAAAAGATTACTTTCTCAAATTCACAACCTGTCCAAAACTGAACTCTTTGTTGGGAGAAATAAATGTATAACTTCAACTAATTTTGTGATAATGTTTTCAAAGTCTATAAAATTGTTTAGCACTGCCCTGTCAAAGAATATTTCTCTTTATTAATTTGTACTGTTTGAGTATTTTAACAGTTACAAGAAAATGTGTTGCTAAGCACCGGAAGTGTATGTTTGCAAATTTACACAGAAAATTGTTTGCACTATTATTCATATATAAAGGTACTTTCATTAAATTTAGAAGGAACTTACACAGAAATATAACTTATGGGGAAATCATTCATTTGCTATGATTTATTTAAACAAATAATTCTGATAATATAAAGCAAGGATATCTATTATATTCTAAATTCTAAAATTAGCTTTGTTGATTTATATATTCCTCTATATTACAAAGTTGAAATAATTATATTTTTTAGATGTTTTGACAAAAAAAATTGAATTATTTTTTATCAAATCATTCCTGATCCTCTAAACTCCCCCATATTTATTTTATTCCTGAAATGTTTCTCTTTTCATTGTTCATTTTGTAAAATTAAAAATAAAATTTAATGGAAAAAGGGATTGAGTCATAAATAAACTGAATTTGTATGCTATACTTAATCTTCTTTTCACATCAAGTATTATCTAAGGATGAAGAGAAAATAGTATTAAAATGTAATTGTTTGCATTTTAAGTTATATGTGCCAAAAGTTCAAAACGATGTAGATGTTTAAAAGAGAGCTATACTAGCGAATGATGTAAGGCTGATAAAAATGTGTCTATAATTATAATTTAGCTAATCTGCATAATATTGCACTTATATTTGAAGTATATACACTGTTCCTGTTTATCACATTTCCCCAAAAAATCATGTCACTGTCATGCTTTTGTATGGTTCATTTTTTCAATATCCTTAATAGGTAAGTGGACAGATAACAAATATTAATTTCCAGACATAACTCAGGCATAGAGGTGAGGTGATTGGCACTGACAATTTTTTTTTTTTTTTTGGTGGTAATGTTCATACCTGAAGTGAAACCCACATATTATTTATAAACAGTAGATGGCAGTTTTGACAGGTGTCCTGTATCCTTACTGTCTTACTAAACTATCTATTTTAATTAAAAGTGCCACTTATTAATTTTCTACCTGCAAATAATACTGAGCTGCTGTTTATTACACATGATGATGAAGCTAATTTTACTATGACCAAGTAATGATCCAAGATAATCAAACTAAAAACATTGAATTTTAGCTTTAATTTTAAAGTAAAAAAGTTAATCCTGTTTAAAACATGAAGCAGGGCAAAATACATAAGATTCAGAAATCTTTACTATAGCAATTCAGTCCTATATGATGTCTACCCAGCCTCCAGTTTGAAGGACTTAAAAATTTTAGCTTGACTCAGTGACACTTTTTTATTTTGTACGTATGTATGTATCTATGTATGTATGTATGTATGCATAAATGTATGCTGTGATGCCCGTGTACTGGCCCAGCAATCAAAGCGACCTCACTCCTCACCACTAACACCAGTTAGGGGCATCCATATAGGGAAATGATAATAAATACACACACAGTAAAGTACAATTTCCCTTAAGAGCACACAGAGATCACAGTAAGTCTGGGGCTCATCTCCCTCTTTCATTCCAGGGCCCTAATAAGACTCCCCACTGGCTCAGCTATAGGGTTCAGATCTCAGCCTAGTGGGCAAGCTAAAACCTCCAGCAATGTCTCTGTCCAACCAGTGCTTCATGTCCCTGCCCAAGTAGCTGACACACACACACACTTTGAGATAAGAGTTGTATACAACCACACAGACACTCCTGGGGAAAGCTGGCACAGGTTCTCCAGCTGTGCCCCTTTTCTGCCCAGCCCTGTCTCAGCTCTCTCTTTGCAAACCTTCCCAGCTTCCCTTCCACAGGAAGTCTGACATCTTCTGACAGTAGTGCCTCACTGTCATCCTGAGTACTACTACTCACCTCTACCTTTGCAGTCACTCTGTCCAAGGGAACATCAGTACCCACAAGCAGCTGCGGCTCACATTCAGTCTCACTGCTACAAAGTTGCTCCCTTCCTGAAGTAACCACCTCACCAGTCCTGGCTGCAAGTATGCAGTCTGTCTGGGTCTCCCCCAGACTACCAGATCCATATGCTTGTCTCCTAGCCTGACTGCATGTAACTGCATAAGCACATGGTACTGCCTCATCCAAATACTTTCCTATCAGGACATCTGCAGGATGGTAGTTCAGTACCCTTGTTGTCTCAAGACAACCTACTATTGGCATTTTGTCTTTCCCACTTACTGGCTCTCTCACATTTTGTTCCCCACCTTGCCTCCGTGGACATCTGCATGCCGCATGGCCCCACTGGTTGCATTCAATCCATTTAACCCTAGGTCCTGGATGTGTACCTGGACTAGTGACTTCCCCTTCTACTGGCAGATTCAGTTGGGGCAGTCTGTGCTTCCCACCATGGGCTCCTTTAGACCCTTGAGCAGTACTAGGTGTGTCTTTCCTGTGCAGAGATGCCCTGCTTGCTAGGTATAGGTCTCCCTTCTTCCACAACTCATCTGAAGTAGCACATTGTCTATCAGCTAACCAGATCCTTATGTCCTCAGCCAAACTGCTAAGGGCTTGTTCCCTCAGCAAAAGGCCTGCCAGCCCTTCAAAAGTGGTGACCTGACATCCACTCACCCACCTATGAAAATAAGTGCTCAGTTCAGCAACATATTCACACACACTTTCATCTGCCTTGGGTCAATGCTCACAAAACTTTTTCCTATACATTTCAGGTGTTAGCTTAAAACATTCTAACAAGTGATTCTTAACAGCAGTATAATCAAAACATTCAATGTCAGACATTTTAGACAACACAGTTAGAGCTTTACCATGGAGTAAGGGGGTCAGGAACTGTACACAGAGCCTTTGGTCAACATCATACTGTTTACATACCCTCTCAAACATATGAATGAAACTATCAAAATGATCCCCCTCTTTAAACTGCAAAAGAAATTTATTGACCGTTTGTACTTCTGGGGTCCAGTTACTCCCTTCCCCATTACCTCCATGACTCTGGTGAAGAGTCAGCAACTCCTTCTCATGCTGCCTCTGCCTCTCCTTTTCCTTAGCTTCCAGGCATAGCAGTTTCTCATTCTTCTCAGCCTGCAAACATTGCAGTTTCTCCTTGTCCTCACTCTCTAGACACCTCAGTGTCTCAGCTGCTCCTAGTTCCAAATGCCTGGCCTCCAATTCAAGTATCTTTAGCTCCAGATGGATTTTTAAGTCCTCTACAGAAAGGTTGAGCTGTCCATTCTCTGAGTGTGGTACATCTCCACTGCCAGTCTGATCGTCCTTTTGGTTGCTGCTTTCTGATGCATCTGTGACCAAGTCTGCAATCAGGTCTACCTTAGTCAGGTTTCCATGCACCAGTCCCCTAGTTTGGCACATCTCAGCCAGTTTGCTCCTTGTCAGCTTTCCGTACTCCTCTGCTGACATGCTGCCTGCCTCCCTGACCAACTAAGCTAACAAAAGAAATAAAACAGTTGTGATCTGAACACTGAGTATTCACTGCATAGCTGATTTAGAGTACAAAAACACCTTCAGTGATCACTGTACACAAGCTACAGGAATTCACTCTACCCATACCACTACAAGCCAATTAGTATTTGCCAACCAAATAATATGTGATGTGGATATCCCACCACTGCCAAACAATTAATATGTGATGCCCATGCACAGGCCCAGCAATCAAGGAGCCTCAATCCTCACCACTAACACAGCGAGGTGTGTACATATAGGGAAAGGATAATAAATACACACACAGTAAAGTACAATTTCCCTTAAGAGCACACAGAGATTACAGTCAGTCTGGGGCTGGTCTCTCCCTTTCTCTCCAGGTCCCCAATAAGACTCCCCACTGGCACAGCTATAGGGTCCAGATCTCAGCCTAGTGGGCAAGCTAAAACCTCCAGCACCCTCTCTGTGCAACTAGTGCTTCGTGTCCCTGCCCAAGTAGCTAACACACACACACACTTTGAGATAAGAGTTATATACAACCACACAGATACTCCTGGGGAAGGCTGGCACAGGTCCTCCAGCTGTGCCCCTTTTCTGCACAGTCTAAAAGGTAGCACCAGGTGCCACCACCCACTAATATCAGCTACTCAAAGCCCTTTCTGAAAGGGTGCCCAATTATTACTGTGCAATATTATTATCCAAATGGTAAGTGTGACTGAACAGTCAAGGCTTATTAGAGTGACTTGGTACAGTATCACTATATATGTGCAATGTACTCTAGAGCTTAAATTAACTCTACATAAAACAGCCACAGTTGAAAGGTTTAAAATATTTAATAATAAATAATAAAAACACAAGACAATACTTCTTACTACACAGTCCTAGTCAAGAGTTCAGAGATCACAGAGACATGTTTAAAATAATACCATAGAAAAGTTCTGACATCACAGAAAAACAAACTAGTCTAATCTTCCTATTTCCTAGCTATATTTAAGAGAAAACACAGTTCTAAAATAAATTTACATATAGAGTAAGACAGTTTTGGTGATGTTGGATGTTCTCAAGACAAATGCTCTAATGCTCTCTTTCTTTCTGTCCTTAATTGATAACACACTACCACTGATTCATTTCAGATTACATCATTTCTTTCTGGTTCCCAGGCTAACAGACTCTCAGAGATTAATTGCCCCTTAGATCTTGCAGCTGGTCAGGAACCAGAGCAATAAAAGGAATTATACATGCAAATTCTAGCCATTAACTCTGGTCTCAAAACAATAGGCAATATTCCTTCAATTAGACATATCGGCTCCGAGTTTTGACATCAAAGAATTGACTTGTCAGCTTTGTTACAGCAGAGTGCACTGTTGTTACATTTTTGCAGTTCCACATCTAACAGTATTGTTTTACCATTTAAGAGAACAAGCCTGTGGCTTATACTAATATTTACAAATGACAGAATTATCTACAAAATTCTATCTGGCTAGGCTGGCAGCCTTTACCTTTCATCACATATGCATGTATGCATTTATGTATGTATGTATGTATGTATGTATGTATGTATGTATGTATTTTTCAATATTATGTCTATCAAGCTTGCTGCCTTGAGCTACAGGTTAAAAGTGGATAGTGCTAAGACCACTCTGTGCAGAAGTGCAGACAGTGTGTCTTTCAAGACTGATGGCAATCAATCTGTCTTGTTCCCATTTCAATTAGGCATGGAATGTTATCATAGCTGCCACTTTTTCTTCTTTTCCTTTGTGGTTGTCACAATACATAGTAATCCCAAATTAACATGCATGAATAATTCACTCATTGTTTTGGAATCAAGTGTTATAGACATAGCCACATTTTGTACAGATTAGATATTTAGCAGAAGGTTAGATTTTTGTCTTTCCTCCCACTACACTTCTTTAATTAGTTAGCAGCCTGTTAGCCTTAGATTCCAGCATTGTAAAAGAATACCCTTGTAGGAAATCAAACTCTTATCTTATCTCAGATTTAGCATACTAATGGTGAATATTTACATCTGCATCTTTGCCATAAAACAGCTGAAATGTATTTCCTGAAAGCTAAAGTCCACAATTAGAACAATGGGCTAGCTGTTTTAAAAGTGATAAAGGATAAAAATGCACTGTTTCTTCCATGGAAGATATTTTTCTTTCCATATTTCAGCTTACTAGATGGGCGACCATGGTGGTACAGTGGTTAGAATTGCCACCTCACAGCAAGCGGTTCTCTGGTTCAATTCTCGGCTGGGGTGCTTTCTGTGTGGAGTCTGCATATTCTCCCTGTGGTTGCGTGGGTTTCCTCTGGGTTCATCCCAAATACATGCAGTAGGTGGATTGGACACTCTAAATTGGTCTTAGGTGTGAATGTGTGCACCTTCTGTGGAAGGTTGGGCACCGGGCTGGCAACTCGACCCCATAAAATTCCACTGCCAATCATTAGCGAACAGATGATCCACTGTGGTGACCCCTGACTGGGAAAAGCCAAAGGAAGGCAAAGATTTCAGCTTAGTAGATCCATTAGGCACCTCTTTTCTTGATAACTGAGTTGTTTAGTGCCACACATTCTGCCACAGCAGATTGATAAAATAAAACTCAGGATAATGAGGTGAAACCTATTAGCAGCTGATAGCCTTGCATCTCTGTGCTGAAGTGCCAAGCTATTCATTATATAGGTTCATAGGTTGGTACTAGGCTATCAGCCCTAGGGCCTATACAAGCCTAGCCATAACAATTCCCTGGCTATTTCTTCCCACACTATTTACTTCCCTGGACCCCTGTCTAGCAGGGTGACTGACGTGATCCGCAGGGTGAATTTCCTTTCTCCCATCCAATCGTCAAGGTTCCTTTTAAAGAGGGCCAAAGAGGCACTCTGCTTGACATGTATGGGCAATCTATTCCAGAGTCTGGGAAGTCTCTGAGTCAGGAACCTATCCCTCCACCATGTTTTGTTTATTGTGATGACAAGGTTTAGATCCCTGGAGCATGTGGTTCTGAGGGATTGGGATTTCTTTAAGTGTAGCATGTCCAACAGCTCTGGGTTTGACATGGCCTTGTATGTTAAGCAGAGATCACCTCTGAGTAGACGATATGCGACAGAGTATGGCTGTATGTGCAGACTATTCATTAAAGTGTTTTAAAAAATGAAAGCCCTGGTTGTACTTTCTGAATAATTCTACAAAAATGCAAATTACAATTTTTTTTCTGGAACAATCTATAAGAGTAGCACTGGAAAACCGAATAAACTGAGGGAAATCAAATTGTTTTTTTTAAGGCATAATAAGGGTGCTGAGAATGATGATCCTTCCAAACGTTACCCAACATTTATCTTTATTCTTAAGAGCATCTCCAGATGTGTCTAAAAGATAAGAATAAAAGGACTGCAAAAGTATCCTAGAAGCCTTATTTGGACAAAAAGATGCTTAGGATCCATGAAAGGAAGTGATACCACTATTAGTTAAATGGAAGTTGTGAGTCCTTACTATTCAAACGTATAGCTTCCTCCTATAATTTTTGAGAGGTTGATAAACCAGCTGCCTCATCTGTATGTACTCTAACTTGTGTATACTAGGTTTCAATAATCAGAGGACACAGAGGGCAGGAACAGTGTGTGGGACCCTGAAGAAGTACACTTGAAAAATGGAAGCAAATTCAAAAGACAATGTGGTATGAAAGCATATATCAAGTTCATGGACTAGATTTGGAACTGACCCACTCATTTAATTAACTCAATATTAACTAACTGGGATACAACAGGACATTCATTTTGTTTAGAGGACTCCAAGAATAACTGAGAAGGGTCCCACTAAACCGGTGACAATATTCTTAGTTACCAATACTTATATCCATCTATAAGTCTATCCCCTAACCCCCAAGGCCATGAAGGCACAGAAGAGATGGTCAGAACTTATAAAACAAATGTGGTCAGACCCTATCTTGTCAGTGAGGAATCTTTACAGTAGAAGATGGTTATGAATGCTCCTCCATTTTCAAACAGAAAGGTGGACTGGGCCAAGATCATAGATATGGAAATATCAGGCTTTAAAGTGAGAAAAAAAACACTGAGTACATCCTGGTACACCTTTGATGAAACCCAGAAATAGCAGACTAGTCTGGATAAAAAAGTTACTGTTGCAAGATTCCCATTAACCACCACCATGAAATATGGAGGATGAGTGGCACCCCATCCCTCTTTAACAACTTCAAGTGAGTCTTCAGGAGGTATCTGACAAGAAACACAGCATGAGACAAGAGTTTTTTTTGTACATTACTCCATACCTCTGCTATTGACATTACGACAGCCATGTTATATGGGTGCAAAGTTAAACTCAATTTCAGAAGCTTCTCATTCTTTCTACTGACTCTGTGTAGCCTTTTTAAAGGGTTATGGTCTGTAATCACAATTATCATTTTATCATACAAGTAAGGTTGTAGCTTATAAATGCCCATACATTCTTTAATAATGCCTGCATAAGATCTTTCACCTGGGTTGGAGTCAGCATCTCAAATACACAATAGGGCAACCCTCTTCCACTAAGGAAACTTGGATATGTACAGCCACCACACCATCATTAAAAACAGCTGTTTGTGCAACAAATTGTTAGGACCGGCTAATACATAGGATCTACTAATAGCCTCCTCAAGTTTTTAAAATGTCTGGGATCCAGACTACCTTATCTGGTCTCTTTTTTCCTGATAAAGCCTGTAAGGAGGTATCTATTAAACTATAATTGGATTAGATTTTCTATAGTACTCATCTGTCCCTAGGTACAGCTGTAACTGCTTCTTGGTAGTAGGGTTGGGTATTGCCCAAATAATGCCAACCTAGGCAGGTTCTGGAAATGTTTATATCACCCATTCTGTGACCCATATAAGACATCTTTGCAATACCCATCTGACATCTATTAGCCTTTATATTTAGCCTGCCCTTTGCAATCTGCCCAATACTTCTCTAACATGCTGCATATGTCATGCCAAAGACCAGTGTATATGAACAAGGGCATAATTTCCTGCTCCTGCTTAGATGCAAGCTGCCAGTGGCTGGATGGTTTGTGGGACAGTCTTTATATGAAGAGGCAACTTTATAAACTCCTAATATGGCCACAAATGCTGACCTCTCCCTGGTGGCAGGTGTCAAGGTACCTTCCAGCAACCCTTGGCAAAGTCAATATTATTTAGATATTTACTCCCACCCCACTACTTTAGGGCTTCATCTGTCCAGGACACTGGGTAATCATCTGAGGCAATATGACTGTTTAGTTTTCTGTAATCCACAAAGACTCGGGTGCTGACATTCTTCTTTGATACCAGAACTACTGGTGAGGCCCAGGGTCTGTTGGACTCTTGGTTTTCCCAAAATTCCAACAAGTCCTTTAGTTATTCTTTCAGGTACTCTTTAGGGAGATTGTTTGATTGGTCTCTGAGGTCCTGGGTTGGCCTCTGAGGTCCTGAGTCTATATGGTGCACCAGCAGGTGGGTGCACCTTGACCTACCAGAAAACACATTACCAAATTCCTATAGTACTACTCAGATTTCCTGAACCTGGCTAAAGAGTTAGTATGGGGAGAGTGTACTCTATTCATTGAGGTGTCAGGCCACCACATCACCCCCTGACTCCCTGACTCCTTCAGCAGCTCAGAGCAAACCCTAGGAACCAGGAACTTTCTGTCATAACAGGGCTTTATTATGCTAAGTATGTGCTTTGGCCTCCTGTCTGACAACTCTGTCATGTATTTGATATCACTTACCTTTTTTATAATGCTGAATAGGTACTCCAAGGATGCCTGTGGCTTGTTGTGTCTTGGAAGAATAAGTACCATCACTTGTTGCCCTACAGAATGCTCTCTTTGACTCTGGCTGTCCTGTCATGCCAGACATTTTATTGCTGTTGTAGAGGTGCTAGGTGCGCCTATGTCATCTTCATCAGCTCCCTAAGCCGAATCCTGAGGTTTAGGACATATTCCACAACAGACTCCTTCAGAGAAAATCACTCATTCTCCCACCCATCATGAATTAAATCCAGCGGGCTCCCCTTATCCTGTGACCATAGAGTAGTTCAAAGGGTGAAAAACCTATGGATTCCTGGGGCACCTACCTATATGCAAAAAGAGGATGAGGTAGAGACCTTTCTCTTGAACTGGGCTGCAACTGCTCTCGACACGGTCTTCAATTTAGAGTTAAACGTCATCACCAGATGATATGTCTATGGATGGTAGGATGTAAACTTTAATTGCTTTACCCTACAGCACTTTCACAAACATCCCAGTAAATCTGACATAAAGTTAGTATTTATATATGTTAGCATTTCTCTAGATAGACCTCCCTCCCCCAATGAAAATGTCTACCATAGCGTTTGCTACTTTCTCAGCTTCATCAGAAGAAAGAACTATTACCTTTGGATACCAAATGTCATAACCATATAAATATCACTACCAGGATATATTTCTTTCTCAGAGGTCTCAAAATATTGATAGCTAACTTTTGAAATGTTCCTCAGTAACAGGCAAAAAGCATTAAAGGTGCCTTGGCTTTATCTTCCACCTTGGCAACCCTCTGGCATTGCTTACAGGTTCTGCAGTATCATATTACATCCATTGAAATCCAGACCAATAAAAATTCTGCATGTCCTATCCTTTAGAACACTGTATGACCATATGACCTGCAAAAGGAATATAACAAGCTATAGCCTGAAGTTGCATTTGGTAGGCACTGGGTATTACCAAATGCTGTAATACTTCTACTGGCAGCCTTCCTTCAGGCATCCATTCCTGAGTAACAAGCTTTCATCCCAGTATATGGACTCTCCTCTGCAGTTGAGTAGCTGAAGCCTCCTTGATTACCTCCCTCAAGTCCTGGCTGAGAGATGAGCTAGATACAGCTCCGCCTTAGTGACCCACCCCAGCTCCCCTTCCAAAGGTAACATCTGCCAGTGGTGCCTCAATTTCTGGCTGACAGATATTACTTACCTCCGCCCTGAAAGTGTCACTTTCCAAGGGAATCCCAGTACCTTCACCATTCTGTGTCTCAGATCCTGTGTGTCTGCTGGTTACAACCTCTCCCTCCAAAGTAGCCACATCACCTGTCTCAGATGGAGGTGTCAACTGTGGCTAGGTCTTCCCCTTGGTGCATCACCCATGGGTTTCTCTCCCTACCTGTCGGCATGTAACAACATGCGCACAAGATACTGTGCTCTTAATGTCGTTCCTTATTAGAGTAGCAGTAAGACTGTTCTCAAGCACAACCACCTCCTTGCTATCTTGCCCCCCTTTCTAATGCAGATAGACTCTTGTCAAAGGTACCTGTAAGGATTTTACACCTTAGGCTGTAACTGAAGTGCTTCTGCCTGACCACTGCAGGTTTGACTATAGTTACTTTTGAGGCTGTGCCCATTTGGGCCCCTTTCCCTTTTACCAGGATAGAATATAAACATTTGGAATAGTTAGAGGCACAGTTGTTGCCTTTAAACAACTCACCATTGCTGTAATATTAGTCTTGCTTTATATAGCCTTATTCTCCTTCCTGTCTCTGTCTTAGTGGGCAGTGAAACTATATAGACTACATTTAGTTGCTTTTAAAATATCTAACCCCAAAAACTGGGTATGTGGCTGATCCTGTGGCTTCTCCCTTTTCCTGTATAACCAGCTGGGATGGTGTACAGCAGCTATTCAAGTCTGCATCAGCTTTTCAAGTAAAGAGCAAAAAAAAAAAAAAAAAAAATATATATATATATATATATATATATATATATATATATTCATGATCATGCCTTGTGCCTGGGGTGATTGCCACCTTTACCCCACCCTTGCTGCCCTATTGCCCATGTATAATGGTCCTCCCCTCTTATTCAGTGACAACATGCTAAGTAAAGGTATCATTTCCTCTGTCTCCTCAGGAAAAGCTGTACTACTTGTCTGCCATGAAATCCTTGTGTTTTCCAGCATAGTGCTAAGGCTCATTGTTGGAATGGATCAGTTTTTGATCAGCCAACAATTCTGATTAATAAATGAGCACCAAATAAATATGTTACTAACAGCAGACATCAACATAGACTCTCTGTGTCCTCCTAGTATTACATACAGTACCATTATGACAAAATTCTACTTCCAAGTTCCAAGGTAACAGACTATTTGTAATACAACTATTCACTGGAACCTTATGTGTAAACACATATATGGTCTTTTTTTAATTTGTATAACCATATTTGCATTCTTGCGGGATACAGACTTACTTTGCTGTTATTTTTACCACATTAAACTTAAAGACCAGCTAAGATTGTTTGCCCTGACTTAAACGAAATTAAATCAAAAACATTTGTCATGCTTTTTAATATACAGCTAGAGCTTAAAATACAATTTTATTATGCAACTTTTTAAAAAAGAGCTAATGCTTCAGGTACTTGTCTTCATGGGTTCTAAGCAGCAATCCATTTAAAAACATTCATCAATTACCTTTTGACCAATCACATCATTATAGCAAACTTGTCAGTTTAAAAATAATCATATAAGTAAGAGAAGCCAAAATAATAAACATATACAAAAATACTATTATTAAATATAACATTATAGTAAATATTCCATCAATAATTCATTATTTAAACCTTGGGGGTTGTAATGTGTTATAAGAGAATATACAACATGCTTATTTCTGTTTGATTATGTCAGAAACGTTGTAGCCCCAACTTTTATTATACCACTGGTAGCCAAATGCTGTTCATTTAGGTAATTGTCAAAACTAATAATAAATTTTCATTTTACCTTACAATAAAACCAGTAATCAGGTTTTATTGCTGAAAGAACTAATACCCCTGAGAATACTGTCTGATCCTTTAATTGGGGTGTCTCGTGGTACTTTGACTTTATAAAAGAACACAACATAGAAAAAGGTCAAGCCCAAAATAAGCCTGGCAGAGATGTAAAGCATAGAAAAGATGTGCTAGCATTTAACTTTGGTCAGAGATTGACTTTTGCCCTCGGCCATTAGTATACATTTTAAGAACAAATCCCACACAGAAACTCACTTTGCTGAAAACTGTCCAAACCCTTTATTAAGTTACTGTCTTATAAGAGAAAGGGAAAAGGGCGGCACAGATAACTGAAAAGGTGAGATTAGTCAGAATCACTTGTAAACCGAAATCGGAATCTGTTCTGTTTTCTTCAGTCAAATTTCTTGACATCCTTACATTTGTTTACCATAATACAGACAATACAATCAGTTTTTGCCTGCTGATTTTGTGCAGTCATGCACATCAGTTATACATAACTACAGGGTACCAGAAATCTCCATTGATCAATGAGTCTGGAAACAACAGTAATTAAGAACTCAAGATCTCTACTAGTCCAGTATCCTTTCAACAAGTCCTTATTATGTATTCAGATTTGCTAAAACATCACAATGGGAAGAACAATGCAAACTTTTCCTGTCTTATTATTTTAGATGATATGCTAAGTTAAAGCACATTTCTTTGACTGTCAGTGGAAATAAATGCTATTATTTTTCACTTTGCTCTTTCAACAAGTTTCTCTAATTTAATCCATCGAGGGAAATGTTAATTAAAGAAAAGATTTATGAATTTTGTATTACATTCGTCTGTCATATTCATTAAAATTTATTTTAATATCGTTTTGTGAAAACTTTTTTCTCCCTTGCCATCTGTAAGAGAGAGATCAGTGTATATATTTGAACATATGCTTGTAGTTTTTCTTAATTTTCTTTTATTAATTTCTGTATCAAAACAATTACTCAGTCATCCAGAGACAACCTGTAAAAAACATGCTTGAGAATATATATTTGATAACTGTGCATCTAATTTGTACTTTTAAATGTAATGCTGCGTTGAACTGTCACCACTGATGACACAGATACAATTGATAGTAGGGATAACTCAGATTTCCTTACAGTTTGCTGTTTTCCTGTTATTCAATATACAAGAAAGAGGATCTGTTCATCTTCATCTTTTGTTTGATCTTGTGCAGTTAGCTTTTATACCTGTTCATTTCATTCAGTTGTGAATTTCACGAGGGGATTTTCTTCCATCATTTATACTGGGCGTTATTTTATTATATTGCTGTTCATTCTACGAGGAAGCACTTTTTATGCTACACAATAGCTCACATTATTTTACTCTTTCCTCTTGTTGCTTGAATGTTGCCAGATTAAAACTTCTGTAATAAACATTTGTGGTGGCTTAAGTGCATTTATCTTTTCTAGAAATAACACTGTTTATATTAATTATCAGATGATATGGGGACTCAGCCCTGAACATAAACAACTAATTTCAGACAAGTGACTATTGCCTTCAAATTAGGACTTGGTAGATTCAATATGAAATATCTGATTTTTACTGGGAGATGTAAGTGGCTTGATGCATATACAAGAACTATTATTTTTACATATACAAAGAAGCACAGGAAAGTATTATTTCAAAAATGGATTGGCTGATAACAGAGTAGCCAACTGGAAGAGGTAATAATCCATCAAATTCAGTGCTTGAACTGAAGAATTAATTGGGGATCCATAAAGATATCTTCACATAGGATCACAGGAAGTTACTAGGCTACTGGTGCTGAGGCCCTTACAAGCCTAGCCAAGAATTTAGTCCATGTAACAACAAGTCAGCACCCTATCCCACAGGGACATAGGTGGAATCCCAGGGGTGTATTTTCTGTTTCCCATCCAGTTATCCAGGTTGGGCATAAAAAGGTTTAATGAGGTACTTTGCTTTACGTGGAGAGGGAGTCTATTCCACAAAAGGGGGAGTCTCTGGGACACATCTGTGTCGCCATATCTGATTTCACAGACCAGGTTGAGGTCTCGCGTGTGAGTTACTCGAGTGGAGCTTGACTTGCAGATATGCAGCAGTCTCATCAGTGGGGTCTGGGATTGCTTTGTATGCCAGACAGAGGTCACCTCTGAGGAGTCTGTAGGAGACTAGAAGGACAGGGCTCTTTAGCCTATCTGTGAAGGATAGATGTTTGAGGCCCTGGATTCTCCTGGTGTGGAATCTCTGTGGTCTCGCCAGCTGCTGCATGTGCTTTGTGAGGTACATGCCAAAAGGGGCATTGTATTCAATAATCAGTCTTATAAGGGAAGAATACAGGGATGTTATGACCACCTTGTCCCTGAATGAGATTCTCTTACTAATGAGGGGCCATGTAGAAAGCTTTCTGTACAATGGAGGCAATATGGTGGGCAAAAGTTAGTTTGCTATCAACCTGGGTTCCCAAGTCTCTCCTGACTGATTGCGTGCTTAGTGGCTTATTATCAGTGTGATAATTTGTGGGGACATCATTCTCCCCAAAAAGGATGATGATGCATTTTTTGGCATTCAGTTTGAGGTCACATTTCTGGCACCAGTCATTTGGGAGAGACCCTCTTGGAGGATGTCCACATCACTAGGGGAATTGATGACAGCACTGAGCTGGCAGTCCTCTCCAAACCGGGTAAGCCATAGTCCGCTAGATTTGGCCTTCACCTCTGAGAAGTATATCCCAAACAGCATAGGCCCCAAGACTGATCCCTGGAGTACACTGCTTGTTACGGTTCTACTACTTGAGGCGGCTTCCTCTATTTTGACAAGGTGGGTTCTATCAGTGAGCCAGTTTGCTACCCATCTGATAACATATGGACTGATACCTAGCTGAGAGAGTTTATCTATTATACCCGACTGGGGAATAATATCAAAGGCCTTGGCCAGGTCAAGGTAGGAGATGTGCACCATCTTCACCTTGTCTATGGCCTTGGTGACTGTCTCAAAGAAGTCAACCAAATTTAAAAGGCATGACCTTCCCTTGACAAAACCAAACTGTGTGGGATCAGGTGTCTGAAGGTTGCCAATTTCCTTGTTAATGAGGTCCATGATAATCCGCTCCTTGGCCTTGCAGATCAGGCTAGTTAGGCTGATGGATCTATAATTTCCTGGATCGGTGGACACTCCACCTTTGTGCAAAGGGATGACAGTAGCTGTCCTCCACTCAGCTGGAATAAAGCTGGTACTTAGGCTTTATTTGAATAGGGTGCTTAATGATGCTCCAAGTTCCTATCTGAGTTCATGTAGGATGCAGCCTGGGATGCTATCAGGTCCCATGGAGGCTATATGTTTTGCCTTTGAGAGGGCAGTAAAGACTTACTCCCTAGAGATAAGGGGAGAGGACAGGTACTGGGGGTGTTCTGTTTTACTGATGGGGGGGTGCAGAGGAGTGAAGTTTTCACTGAACCTGTCTGCCAGCAGATTAGCTGTATCTACAGAGTTTGTGTATGTGGTGTCACTGACCACCAGTTCTGAGCAGATCTGGGTCCGTCCCTTGAGATTGCAGACATATGTGAAGAAAGCCTTATGATTGCCTTTAGTAGATGTGGCCAGTTTGGACTCGAAGTTTGCTTTGGAGGATTTCACTAGTGCTCTTATTTGCTTGTTCAGGCTAAGAAGAGATTGCTTCTAATTAGACACCTGCTTCTTCTTGGTGCTGGACAGCATTTTTTTTTCCTTTTATTATAGAGTTTATTTATTGTATATGTCCACAAGATAGGTTTACTCTTCCTTGAGGAGCAGGATTTTGTCCTGGGTGTTATTCCTGATTCCATGCAGGTATATAAATGCTCATACAGTACTTTGGTGTAAGTTTGGACACCAGTGCCAGTTTCTTTGGAGGGGGAGGGGCATGAAGCTGTTTATACCTTCCCTCAGGAAGTTGCAATAAGCTTTGGAGAAGTTTTTTTGTTTGACCTAGCTAGCAGGGGTCAGGGGAGATGGTGACTTTGAAAGTTGACTGCTTTGTGGTCAGATCTTACCAGAATGATGACACAGTAGAGATGCTGCAGTGGTTACTCATGTTGGTTAATACTAAGTCCAAGATATTTTCACCTCTTGTGGGGGTGTCAACCAACTGGTCTAAGGCATTTGCATTGACAAAATCAAGGAATCTCTGGATATTTGTGTTTTTGCATGAGTATTTCTTCCATTCTGTAGCTGGATAGTTAAAGTCAACCAGGATCAGGGTAAAGGGTTGAATCTTGAAAGATTTGAAGAGGTCCAGATAGGTGGAGTGGGGATGTTGAGTCAGAGTTAGAGGCCTGTAGCGAGCTATGATTTGAATAGGGGTCTTGTTAATTGTTAAATGCAACTGGAGTATTTCCTATGCATCATACTGCTTGACCGACCAAGAGGTGTGTACTTCTTTTGTATATATTGCAACTCCACCTCCTTTTGTTTTGCTGTCCAAGGCTTGGGGTCTGAATGAATGATAGGATGAGTAACCTGGTATGGCTGAGGTGCTCTCCGCAGCTTTGGACCAGGATTCTGTGCCTGCAAAAATGTCAGCTTCATTCAGGGTTAAGAATGCTTGCAATGAGTATAGTTTTATGTTTAGAATCCTAGCATTTATCAGCATAACCTTTAATTTAAGTTTTGATGAAATTTTCATGTTGGTAGTTTTGACCTCATGGCATTGCCTAAAAAAGTCACTGTGGGGGAGGCAAGAGCCTGAAGCCCAAGGGAGACAGATGCAGGTCATGTCTGGCAAAGCATCTTGACTTGTCATTCATGTCATACCAGGCTATCAGGTACTGGAACCCCTTTGAATGACACCAGAAACTAAGCCAGTTTTTAAGTCAATCATTTTCTGTTTGTATTGAGGCATCATTCTGGGTGATGGTAGAATGCTGCTCATTGCTAGGGACATACCTGCCTGGGAGACATACTCAGTGAGCTTGATCATGTCTGTCTTCTAATAGTCCAGGGAGGTATGTCTCAAGTCATTCACTCCAACATGGACTATGACAGAGTCATAACAGTACCTGTTGAGAGGCTTGAGTGCATTGGTGATATGGAGGATTCTGGCACCTGACAAACAACTAACCATGACTTTCTCCTATCCAGCCTGGTGAGGACACATCTGTGTGTCTCACAATGGAGTCTCCTATAACTAATATGCTGGGTTTATGTTTAGGCCTTAGTGGCTGTAAGACACAGATGTGTGAACTATGTGTGGTGTGTGGTGTGGTGGGCAGTGGAGTTTGCATGCTTTTATGTCTCGGAGGTCTCTTTTGTTTGGGCATGCTTTTGTTGACGGCCTTCGTATATGTGGGAGTGTGTTGAGTATGTGTGGGTGGTGTTTGAGGTGTGTTGTTCATGTTGCCAACCTTCTCAGTGCCAGATATACTGGTTTGTGGGGGAGAGAGCAATGACATTAGGTGCTTGATGTATTTACATCTCTCCCAAATTGTGTTCCTAGGTGGTAGTAGTTGAGGGTTGTCCATTTACATCTCAGGATGTGGATAGCCACCCGACTGGCAGGAGAAAATGTAGGAAATTGTCCAACCATATCTGTTAGAAATTGAAAGAGCTAAGAGGGTAAACGGTGGAAGATCTACAAGCAGTACTACTAGATGATAACACAAGTGCTACTAAGGGAAAGCTTGTAGCTGGAATACCTCAAAAAGGGGGTTAAAACCAAGTAGCTGAAGGTCTGGATGCTGCAGACCTGTATCTAGACTATGCTACTCAATTTTAAGGTTATGAACTGAGTAAGAAAAAACTCACAATGAAGCACAGATTAATCACTTATAGTCAAAAGAATAGAACTCACAGTATGAAAAAATACAGTTAAACAACAACAAAATGCAGTTAAACAATAATGAATTGCAGTAGAGAGCAATGAAATATAGTTAATCAGTAGATTGCTTTGAAACAGTAGTTCACAAGTCTCAACAGTAACAGACAACACAAATAAAGCAGTGATTCGGTAGAATACTGTCATCAATTTAGTGAGGCTACCAACAAACAGTAATAAATATGGCAAACTAAATGCAGATGAACTCCTAAGCACAAACAGCAAATGAAGAGAAAGAGGTACAGTATATTTTTTTTTTTTTTTTTTGTTAGTAGAAAGTGAAGAGACAGAAGATAATGAGATAATTTTCAGAAGCTAAAGGGGTGAGCCTTTACTAAGTTCTCACTATAAACATTAGAATGAGCTGATGTAATGTGACTGGGAGGAGTATCCAGTATCAACTTTATACTACAGGAGAGGTAAGCCACCAAGACTTAAGACCACCACAACAGCTGGGCGGGTGAGTGTGACAAAAAAAAAACAGTTGCACAGATTACACAAATGTACGATGCCTGACTGAAGAAACTCCAGCTCTATTCAGTCGCATACCATCTGCTCAGAGGTGATCTGTGCCTGACATGTCCAACCCGAATTAATGGACATGCGGATATAAATAGGATGTGCTGGAGGGACAGATTCATCACCCAGAGACTCCTACACAGAAGAACAGAAGTCCATGTGATGTGAGCCCCTCTCACTGACTCTGTTCAAGAGAAATCTGACTCATCTCTGTATCACTGCTGGACAGAGGCACAGCAAACAGATAGCCTAGTATGAACCTATGAACCTATGAACCTACAGTAAAACAAAAGTGAAGAAAACTGTTGAAAATAAGCACTTATCTTTTTCCAGCATCATAGCAGAGCAAATGGCAGAAGGCCTCTCACTGCAGCTTTGAACATCTTGAGTAAAAAATTACAACTGGTTTAAAACATTGGCTTTTAAAGGCAGAGAAACAGAAACCAGCCTAATTATCCAATCAAAAATAACACTGTTGCAGGAATGCTTTTAACTAGATTAAACCAGACTGATTCTTTCTGCCACAAAGAAAACAGCTACACCTCTCTATGCAAAAGATTTCACTACAAGCTCAAGGGTTCACTAACACTAACAGATATTCAGCTCTAACAGACAAAAAGGAGACTGAAAAACAGTTGCACAGATTAAGCAGATATACAGTAAAACAGAAGTGCAGAAAGTTGAAAATAAGCACTTATCTTTTTCCAGTATCACAGCAGAACAAATGGCAGAAGGCCTCTCACTGCAGCTTTGAATAGCTTGAGCAAATAAAGGAGTGAGAGAGACCTAAATATAAACAGTTACATAAGTAAGGTCAGAAAGTTTTCCAGTAAATAGTGAGCAAATTAGAGAGACCATGCAGTTCTTTTTTGACATTAAAATGAATATGTTTAGGTTTCCATTACTCTACTACACAAGACTGGCTTATGAACTATAACCAGAAATACTTAACATAAAATAAATTTAGTGATATTATATCAACTGATGCTAGTACCTACTTTTTTCTTGAAGAACGCATGAGTTTTGTTACTAAAGTTACAGTCAGTAATCTTTCTATTAGTCCATTTTCTAAAGAGCTTACCTTGGCATAGTTCTTAGTCAAAGCAAGCTGAGCACGTAAGACCAGACCTCTGTAGCCCCTATGCATATTTACACAGCTACTACACAATATGGAACAACAGGTGAATGTGTTGCAATTTACATCAAAAGCAATTAAACCTCAAGGCTGGTCAAACCGTATGATGTGCTTCGTCTTCTCGACATGCAAATTAACATAGGCAAAGACCCATACCATAAACTTGCAAGCTGCAGGTCCTCCTCTATGACACAGGAAACCCACAACACATACTTAAACATACTGGAGACATTCTGCATTCAATCCAGAACCATATTAATTGGTGACTTTAACTACCCCACTTTAAACTGGGAATCATAACATGACCACCAAATACGCAGGCACATAGATTCCTGGACTTTGTTATGACAAACACTCTGAATTCTTTAGTTTGTGTGCTTAAAAAGGAGATTAACTTCCTTAATATGGTCCTCACAAACATGGGAGAACTTTATACCCTCGGGTCACACTATAAAGCTGTGTCCTTTGAAATAAAAATAAAACCCAGGATCACAGCAAACCCTGGAACTTTTAGGAATCAAATATCTACAATTAAATGCTGCACTAGCAAAATTTCTATATTCCCAAACCCTGAGAACACTGCTGCATGTGCAGAATTGTTCACAGAACCCCTGTACAATCATATCAATGACTGTATATTAATGACTGCATAGAGAAAGTTGTACCTGCTTTGAACATGAATAGATTGTATAACAAAGGAAGAAAATTATGAAAAAAATTAGTATGTGCAATGCCCAGCAAGGTAAAAACGTCCTTGTCCATCTAATAAAGCAACTCAGGTGGCTATGCAAATCAACCAAAGCCAAATTAGGGTAAAAAGGTCTCCCAGTCCAAGAGCAATCACAAGGCATTATTTAGCATTCTCGAAGGCTGAACTAAATGTAACTGGATTCACCTGTACTGAACCAGGAGATGTAAGAAATCTACTGGCCAACAATTTTAATCCCCTGTTCCCCTCAGACACACCTCTGGAAATACTCTCAATCATAAATCCCCCAATTATCACTAGGTAACAACACTCTCCAAGACCAACAACACTGTATTGATGAGCCCCAATAATATCCCAGAATGCCTCCTTAATAGCATGGAACATGATCTATCAGAACCACTAGAATCTTTATTTAAACATAGCCCCCAGACAGGCTTCATGCCAAATCAATGAAAGACTGAAATTGCCACCCCTCTACATAAGGGTGGGCCATCTATAGACCCCTAAGTCTGACTTGTCTACTATACTAAGTCATGGAAGCAATTATCACGGAAATGATAAATAAGGACATTAGGAAATCTTCAGACACTGGATCTAATATAGTTTGATTTCATACCTACAAAACTTGGTGTGACCATCTTTGAGAAGGTCAGTGAAGGAACTGATAAGAGCAAAATAGTGGATACTGCCTCTTTTGATCTGGTCAAAGCATTTGATGCAATGTTCCCTCAGGCATTGTAGACAAACTCAAAAAATTAGGTATAAACCTGCATGTCACCCTCTGGATAGCCAACTGGCTCATAGATAGGACCCAAGAAGAGTTAGGATAGTGGAGTATACCTCCACAAAGAGGCCAACTACTAGCGTAGTTCCTCAATGCTCAGTGCTGTAGCTGCTCCTTTTTAGCATCTACTTCTCTGAAGTAAAGGCCAACATCAATTGCCTCTGGCTGACCAAGTTTCCATAAACATGCAAATTAGGTGCATTCCCAGAATACATCAAAGACTCAAAACCCACCAAGAAGGTCTAATACCAACTAATAATTGGTACCAGACCCACTGTCTAAAACTCAATGCCAAATAATACATAATAGCATCCTTTGGGAATACCTTCATCTGAAAAAATACACCATCCATAGTACACTACTAGTAGCAGATGCAGTAGTTAAGTGTTTGGGAATGCAAGTAGACATCACTGGTGACAACAAAGATGCAAACCTCTATTCTTAAAAATGTATTACTCCACAACATACATCAGTAAAAAGCTAGAGTCACATGGATGTTATGCTTCATTAATGGAATCCTATGCCCTCCTTTAAGTACAGTGACTCGGTGGTGCATGGCCACATTTTTATGACACTGTTCTGCTTTAATACTTCCCCCAATACACTCTGATCGTATGCCTTCCTTACATCCTTACATGGTCAGTAATAATGCAATCACATGATCCTTTTGATATCTGCGAATAACAAAGAGTTGATCCACTGTTCCTCAGCCAGAGTAGAATCTAAATTGCTCCTGAAATAGAGCCTCATTTACTGAAGGCAATTGTAACTTTGGCATTATGGAATATGCCTTCCCAGGGGTGATGAGGAACACTATGGAATATGCCTTCCCAGGGGTGATGAAGAGCACCTGTGTAAGTACAACTAGTAAGTCCCATTTTCAGTGGAGTCCTGGGTGGAGGGAGAAGTTTTTAGACAGCAAAATAATACAACAGTGATCAATAAAAAGTGCAGGCAGTTTTCATACAATATGTAAATGCAAAGATTTTACAACATAAAAATAGAAACAAGGAATTCAGAGACGTTACGATAACAAAATGCCGTGAACATAGCATAACTTATTAAAGTGAATATATATGAATATCAGCTGCTATTGCAAAACAGACAAATGAACAATATTAGCAATGTAATAAATTAAATGTCACTAATGGTGATCTGCAGGGCACTATAACAAATGAGTCCCATGCAATCTGGTACTTATTTTTCAAATCTACAAGGCAGTGTGGTAGTCTTTGGCTAAAATACAGACGACCACAGAGTAGCAGTTGTTATTTCTGCCCCCACTGGCATGGAATGCCTCCAGAAAGAGTTGGATTAAACAAACACTTGGTAAAAGGAGACCAAAATAAATGTGAAAAGCATAGTATTGTTCACTTTGGTAAAAGAAACACTTCATTTAGCTGTGGTTTGAATTAATAGGTAAGGTATTTACCTCAAAAATACAAGGTACAGAATTTGATTGTCACATTTACTGCTTCTATGGTGCTGCTTGCCAGTGAAGTGTTTGTTTAAATGTCAATGAAGAACGTCAAGAGTTCAAATCTCCTTAGGGTTGTATGAAGACTTTTGGGGATTGATATAATGGTTAAGGTGTTTACCTCCCAGACACAAGGTACAGGGTTTTATTATCATCTTTGAAAAGAAAATTGGCTAGGCTTAAAATAACCCACTAAGGGCAGCCTAGTACTTGTGAACCTATCAACCAAAATTTTACGCAAATGTCATATTCTATAAGACTGTTACTATCACTAGAATTTAGGAATCTGTAAGGATGAGTCTTTTTCTATCATCAGTATGTCACCACTGCCTGGCCCAGTTAATAACTAAGGGTATCACAGCATCAAGGGAAGTCCTACTTCAAACTTTATGCAATTTTTACACACCCCAACATTGATTATAATGCAATTTTTGCCGTATAACCCATCCAGACAAAATATTTAACTTGAAAGATTCCAGGAATTGTTAAAAATGAAGTCAAAGGTCTCAAGTCACTTACTTATCCAAACTATCTAGATGTCTTGTGCTTTTTTGTCGCATATAAACTCCATGGTCATCAATATTTAGCTTTTTCATAGGTTGGTACTAGACTATTAGCCCTAGGGCCTATACAAGCCTAGCCATAACAATTCCCTGGCTATTTCTTCCCCCAGTATTTATTTTTTGTGTAAAGAAAGACCTGAGTCTCCTTGTTCTGTCATGCCTTCAAAGAACAAATGGCTCTTAAAGTACACATTGAAAGATCCCTTAATCTTTATTAAAAATAACAGGATATGCTGACATAACTGTCTCTTATCTCACCACACTTCCCAACTCGGGAATAAATTGCTTCTGTCTATTAAACAAAGTAGTACAGGTGATAACTTCAAGATTAACCTTGACAAATCATTGGGCAGTTTTCCCTAGGAGTTATTCTTGAGGCATGAGGCAAAGCCTGATGAAGAGCATTCTGTCTAGGCTAATAATGGACTTAAGACTAACCCTTTAGCATTTACCCATGAATTCATAAACGCAAAAACTGTTGCAATCAGACTGCAGAAATGGACTGTTATATACAGACTGAAGTTTGTGGAAAATAAATGTTAGCTTGTTTCTACAGTGTAGCTGTAGCTGATCTATTTTTTTTTTATCAATTAAAGCTGTTTGCACTATTTAAACATGCATTATATCTATCTGGATGACTTTCAGTACAATTTATATGAGGAACATTTAAAATGCATTTGTTATGGACATAGTTATTAAAATGCATTTGACTTGTCATAATTAATAAACATTTTTATTGATTGCTATGAGAAGAATAACAACATAGTCTACATTCTGGATATTTTAGCAAGGCTAACATTAACTCCATGTTGAATGGATTGGTTTTGTTGGCAATCTAGTCATAGCTATTTGGACAGCAGGCTGCGCTACAGGATACAGTACTAAAAGTTCTGCAAAATCCTTAACGTATTTTTAAAATTAATACATTTCTGGTCAAACATTACTAGCACCATTGTATATTTCTGAGTCAAATCCATAGTATTTACGATTTATCTATCAAGCTATTTACCTAGCTATTTTCATCCATCTACCTTAAATCCATCTATCTATCTGTCTGTCGATCTATCTATCTGCCTATCCAATTGCTCTTTCAGACTGGTCTATTTAATAAGACTGTATTGCAATGTTGCCTTCTTTGTCAATACTGGTGTAGTAGACCACCATACCTACAGACAGAGGAGAAAATAGAAACTGCAAGGGAACACATAACTGCGAAACACTGGTATTTGGAAAGTACACAATAGCACTTAAGCACCATCTTGGATTTTCAAATTGTCAAAGCTGTAGACAACTTTATTAAACAAGCAGATGCAGAAGACTGAAGGGCAATGTGTATGGTTTACCAAACAGAAATGGGGAATGTACACCAAAGAGTGCCTGTATCACACACAAAGAGGTGATGGCAAGGGTCTGGACTATACTGCAGCACCAAAGAGTGCAACTACGAAATGGCCATTTGATGTGGGAGCACAGTACACAAAAAGGGAGGGTGAGTGGTGCAAGACACCCAATGCAGGTATGAGGTGGCACAGTACAGGAGCCAGACATAACACCTTTATATTGTATCAGCCTATCATAATGCATCATGCAGTAAGCTTATTGTCAATGTCCAGTCCATGTTTTGCAGCCAGAATCTGTCATAACTTGTCCTAATAGACAACTCTACCTCCACATTTGCGGGGAGGGGGTGTTAGCCCAAGCAAAGGACTCCCACAGTTCTGTCTACTGCATTCCCTGCTACAGAGGACACAATGGCACCCCTCAAGATATCTGCTGATGTGCAAATAGTGTCTTCAGGCCTCCATAATATGTTGTGTGTGGGAGAACCCAACATACATCCAACTAGGCAATATTCCAAAAGTGAGGAAGGTATGTGGTGGAACCATATAAGAGAATTATTCCATGATGTAGGTCATACTATGCCTTTCTCCCAGCAATAAATGGGCCTCCATGAAGTACAATAACCCTGAAGCTTCATGTGAAAAATCATGGTAGGTGGTATTCTTATTCCTGTGGAGAGCTACTATTGTCTAAGTAGCTTATGTCAATGACTTTCCATGCAGTGTGAAGGTAGGTTCTAATCCCTACAGTGTACAGAGCTACCTTCCCTGCACCTGTCTCCAAAAGAACTTCAGTTAGAGAAAGTTTCATCCCTTAAAACATGGTCTGAGTAAGGCTGCATGGGGGTTATTTATGGCTACCTTTTCAAAGTCACAGATCATAAATACAGGGCTGAGATTGAAGTCTTTATTCTGTGTAAGGTCCATCAAGTCAACCTGTATGGCAGTTCATGTGGCCTAAGACTTAATGGTCATTAGTCGTTAAGTCTACCTATAGCCTCTTTATACTTATATATTGCTGACTCAGCAGTACCATAAAGATGTGGATATAATTCAACTGCTACACCACATTGCTTTGGAAGAGGAAGGGCTCATCCATCAGCAGTAGCTCATGGAGGAGGACATCTCTGTCATCTTGTCTGCTGTAATCAGCAGTAGGCCCATTTGCATCATACTTCATTAGCACCAACTGATATACAGTAGGAATGTCTGTCCTCATGGCATGCTGGGAGGACTAGGCCCATTTGTATCATACGTTATTAGCACCAACTGATATACAGTAGGAATGTCTCTGTCCTCATGGCATACTGGGAGGACTAGGCCCATTTGTATCATACGTTATTAGCACCAACTGATATACAGTAGGAATGTCTGTCCTCATGGCATACTGGGAGGACCGTTATTAGCACCAACTGATATACAGTAGGAATGTCTCTGTCCACATGGCATACTGGGAGGACTAGGCCCATTCGTATCATACTTCATTAGCACCAACTGATATACAGTAGGAATGTCTCTGTCCTCATGGCATGCTGGGACGGGGGCCAAAGTCCTTTTTAAAGGCCAGTCACACATACCTCTCAACTATACAGATTTTTGCAGACTGTCCAGATATTTGCCTTATATGTTTGGTCCATTTTTCATAAAACTGTGGCTTTCTGCTAAGTTAGTGGCAAATCATTAAAGACTGAAGTTAGAAAATAATGACAGACATTTGAGTTTCAGTCTTCATATCCTTCAGAAAATTCAAGCTAATGTAAAATCTGTTATTCTATCAACTCTATAAGCTTTAAGAGCAATATGTAAAAATTGTCCCTATTTTTGGTCCTTTGTCCCACTTTTATTTATGGCTTTGTCCAGATTTCTTGCTCTAAGAGGTTGAGAGGTATTGGCCAATATCTCACTGAGATGTGCCAGCTGAACTTTCTTCATTTCATATGTTGGCTGAGGGCACATTTTAAAGACAAGTCAACACCATCCTATCAAACACAGGTAATTTAATCTCCCAAAAAATAACTCATGGGTCATCTCACCTTGTGTCAGGCATGACATACATTGAACGTGTGAGATTAGACACTTCCTTGATTGTTGCATCAAGCACATGTCCATGGGTGATTGGCAGTTGACTTTTACAGTGTCTGCCTAGAGGAACACTGACAGTTACAGCCCTATCCTTGGAATTTCTGGTTACTGTTCACTGTCAGGATCAGTGTAAACCGTCACCCCTGGCTCACTGCCCTAATATACAGGTATCAATTGGTTGCCAGTCATGGTTTCCCATTTTGTGATTACATTACAGGTGTAATACACAGTCTCAACAGGTCCTGATGGCACTTTGGCATATATGTCCAGCTCATCCTAAGAGCAAGTGTGGTAACACATACCATTCATCATGTCTCACATTCAGGTATACCTTCTCTAGGTGTCTTCTTTAGTACTAACAGGTGTAGCCTTCCCTATGCAATCTTAAAAAGTCTTATCACCCTGACAGCAGACACACAGACCATAGTCCATGGTAACTGTGCATATATGGGTCCAGTGGGGGCAGGGTAACCCATCCCACCTCCACCTTTGCAGTCTAACATGCATTCCACCTATGCTATGTCCCCTCTTGGATACTGCATATGCATATGTGCTGTTAACAGTGCTGCAAGGGTACATGTGATGCATGGACAAGATGCCTGGTGAGGTGGCTTGTCTGCAGTGTGCAGTCATCCCATGTCTCAGGTGTATACAGGGCATGGTCACTGCTTGGAATCCTCTGTGGGTGGCCTTGCCTTGGGTGTGGTGTACAGTGAGCTTTATGTGCATTTATTGAATTAGGGATACATGTGCCATGATCACCAGCCACAGTTTTCAGAGTGCCTGCTGGAGAATTGCAGTTCCATGATGTGAGATGCACATGTGGAACGGGTTTGGTCCCCCTGCCAGTACTTCCTGTCTGCTGCTGTCACACATCAGTCCTATATTTCCAGAATATAGGTGGTCTGCATTCCTCTCACACTGTAAAAATTATATAACATAGAACATGTCATCATAAATCATAAATCATAGGGATGGACTGGCTATGGAGTACTTTCTTATTTATTAGTTATGTACTACTGTGGTTGTCCGTCTCTGATGGTTTTGAGGTTTGTGTTATTTTTAAACCAAGAAAATCAAGCCAAGGCAGAAACCAGGAACTGAAACAGAATGTTCAACCAACTTTTTATTCCACGTTTTAAAAACCAATACTGCTCAGGTCACAAAACGAAAAACACACAGATACGCCTGTAATCCTATCAGACTGGGAGGTGGAGGTTGATGGATCGAATCATACCAGTGCGTGAGAGACCCTATCTTCCTGTATATAGGGGAGTAACTAACCCCACAGGACACAATTAAATGTAAGGCGAAACAAGCCAAATTTGTGAAGCATCCTCACGGAGACACAACCTCAAAACTTGGATCTGTGTGTTTTTCGTTTTGTGACCTGAGCAGTATTGGCTTTTAAAACGTGGAATAAAAAGTTGGTTGAACGTTCTGTTTTGGTTCCTGGTTTCTGCCTTGGCTTGATTTTCTTGATTTTGTGCACTTTTTACATTGACTTTCTTATTTTTAAACCAGGTAAACCCACTGGATCCAAGTATCTCTTTCTTCAGGGCTGACCAGAGTGCACTGTCTGCTTGGGTGACTTGTTCAAGCTGACACAGTCCGCAAAACAGTGTCAGCCTGAACAAGCTGACATTGTTTGCAAAACTGTACAATGAGAGATTCAAACACAGAAAGACAGGTTGTAGCCCATTAGAAACTCAGCAGCTTAACATTCTAGGTAATCCTGCCAAACATTATGTAAGGTGTCTTCCCGTAAGCTTCCTTTATTTCTGTCATTCTGTATTCCTCCTACAGTGGTCTATAGTGTTGTAACTATCTATACAACCCAGTAGTAAAAAGCTTTCTTTGAGGTCTATATATTGTACTATGCCTACATCTTGGCTGGTGAAACAGGTTCAGCCATGGAAACAACGGACCTATACTATACTTACTGGGGTATATCTGAGCTACTTCCACATTACCAAATACTTCTTAGGTGTACAACAGAGAATTTGGTCTTCATCTAGGTCCATTACTTAGGTTTGCATTTATTTGTTTCACTGGTTATTTATGTAGGTGAACTGTGGAGTTCTTCTCTACTTTTTTGCCAGTGCCTGCACCCTGCACTCTTTTCCATTGTTTGATTCTGCCCCATTGCTTACTGGTTGCACAGGGGTGTAATTTAGCATACTTTTTTGCCCAGGATTTTATAGCATCATTTTGGTGGATAGCACAGAGCATGCCACAACTGCATACAATATATCTTTGCAGCACATGCAAACACTTTATAGGGATTGCAGTTGAAATTAATGACCCCAAAAACATATTATGAAAAGATGATTGGATTAAAAACAAGAGTGCATAGTGGGGTTTTTTTTCATCTTGCACTCTAAGGTCTTGTACTGTTACCTCCTGCCATTTATGCTGCTCTACCCACCTTCATCTATGCTATCCTACCCCTTAAATTATAGCATAGTCCCACAGCAAGAAGACCACACACAATTTTAGCTAGATTTTAATAACATCAGTGCACAAACTCAAACACTCGTACTGTGCCACTGTAGCCAGTCCCACAGAAGGCCACTCAAATGAGGCATTACACACAGCACAGCTCACCTGTAGATCTACTTCTCCTTTCAACAAATGGATGGAGCTGTGCCTGTGTGTTTGTTTGTGTCTGTATGTATGCATGTGTGTGCTAACAAAATGATTTACAACAAACAGCCCCCAAGTCTAAATACAAACCAGCCAAAATGTTTGCAGCAAAATGTCAACTTCCATTGAAAGCCAAATTAAAGCAACCTAAACCATTCACAACAAGTAGCAACATTTCTGCTTTAAACCATAAATATACTATACATGTTACAAAAAAACTCAAGTGCACACTGTTCTGCCCATTGTCTGTAACTCACCTACTCAGTCCTATATGGACATCGGATGATGGTCAGGTACTACACTGTTGTAATCATTGTCATTGACATGGTGTGCCATGCAATTATCAGACCAAAAGTCACCAAAGCACACCTCAGAACATCACGCTTGGATATTTTTCATCTTTGACTATGGGATGAGCTACTTGCTGCAGTGGGTTTGGTTCAAATCACATTAAAAGTCTAAACCAGTCAGAAAAAGCAGCCCCATTCTTGTCTAACTGGAAGCCAGCTGAAAGTGTTCACAGCAAAAACTCCTACCACTCACAGATGAAACATCAACAGACCCCTTCCAAACCCTCTACTGCACACTGTTTACCATTTTGGTTGCCTTCTGAGCAGCTTTTATTGTCTCTGTATGTCTTTGCTGAGAGGGGTCTTCTACCAAATAAGGGCTGCACAAGATGACTCAAGAGTTGGCTAACATAGGGGTGTCTTCCCTAGGCACTTAGTTATATATTGCCTCTCCTTACTGCTTTCATACACTGAGATCCATCTGAATTTATGTTACTCAATGTGTTCTTTCATTTTAATGTTGTTAGCACTGTCACCCGCACTATGGCTGGGAGTCAGAGAAAGGATCACCCCTCATGATAATTGCATATCGTAGGTGTTTCAAGTGCGAAAAAAGAGAGAAAATGTGATCCAGGAGACAGCCATGGGTGCAATGACAAAAAGAAAAACTCATTATCAGATCATTCATGTGTCTCTGTTTCACACACTAGGCAAAACTGACAGAAGTAGTGCTGTCACTAGTGGCTCATGCATCACAACACACACGTGCACGCTCATGACCGCACACACACACACGTGTACATACACACGCATATATACACGAGCACGCGCTCGCACACACACATACACACACACAAATACACACAGGCAAACACACACACGCACACACACACACATGCGCTCGTACATACACATGCATAACTACACACGCACGCACAGACTCACACACACACATATACATGCACACATACACATAAGCACATATATGCACACATACATGCACACATACAAACATGCACAAACATGCACACAGGCACACACACACACTCACACAGACGCACACACACACACACACACACACACACACACATGTATAAAGACACACACACACACACACACACACACACACACACACACACACACACACACACACACGCAGACATACACACATGCACACATACGCGCAATTACACACACACAAACACACACACAAAGAAATAAACACACACACAGACACATGCACACACACACACACACACACACACACACACACACACACACACACACACACACACACACACACACACACACACACACACCACCCACAAGCATACACAAATTATCACTTCACCTCCACATTAGTTGATATTACTTGCACAATGACTGCTTTCTTAGCATTAAAAGGGTAACTGCTGTCTGTTGATGGCATTTACATTTGTCCAGACAGCAACATTTCCATCTGCTAAGTGATTCATAAAATCTTTCAGCAGTATAAACTGGGAGTTTCAGGCATTTCAAGGGAAAACATGGCTAATTAGCATTAGCTGCTCCCACACTTTGTTGCAGCTTAGCCCACAAGACTGTCCTCCCTGTTAAGGCTCCCTTGCTGGAAACCTTCGCAACAGGGCAGGCTAGGAATCATAACGGCTTAAAGTCTATCTTAATCCCATCCAGTATATACTTTTCTTCTTTTTTATTGTCTTACTTTACATTGAAGATTAATCTTGACAATTCCTCTATCTTAATCACAATCCTTGTGATTCTTTTAATTCTGTATTGCATGTCCACCTGTGATAACCCCTTTACCACTGCAATTTTAATTTTAAATCCATTAAAGAAAACTGGTCTAAGTAATGAAATCTATGGCACCCATGCTGTAAGTATTTTCACTGTTGTAGACTAACTCAGTGGACTTACCACCTCACACACACACACACACACACACATACACACACACACACACACACACACACACACACACACACACACACACACACACACACACACACACACACACGCACATGCACATGCACACATACACAGCCAAAACCATGGCCATGTTACCCTATCCATGAAGTAAAATTTCCTCTTATCTTTCAGTTGCCATGCATATTTACCCATGTCATCTTTTCTCACACCTGTGCTCCATCCTGAATGCCATTATTCTCACTTGCCTCAAAGTGGCAATACCAACCATAGCTCACAGCCTCTTAGCGCAAGATTTGGGGATGGAAACAATGGGAAAATATACCACATCAGGGATATACTTTAAATACTGATCTTATATATTTGGAAATTACGTGAATAACACAACTTGTATTAGCATAAATTTTTAAGGAAATGAAGTCAGAAAATCCAATGTCTGTCTTTATTTAGTGTCTATAATTCTAAACAAATTGCAGGAAAACCACAATTTTTATTATGAACATAATAAAAATATGAGACAAAATTAGGGACATTTTGTGAAATCATGAATAGTTAAGTAGTTTATATATGGTCAGTATTCTAGGTTTCTTAAGTAATTTAACACTGATGATGCTGTGTTCAGCAGCAACACTGCTGTCTGTATTTTTTCTGAAATGACCTAGGATATTATGTCCTTCAGCATTTTTTCATTTGGTGCTGGATTATTTTGTGTTTTCTATTTTATTATTTGATTTATTCATGTACAAAGGAATCCGTGCAACTTATTGGTTTGTTTGAATTTATATATATATATATATATATATATATATATATATATATATATATATATATATATATATATATATATATATATATATATATATATATGTAGGTTTGATAGAGAGTTTGGTCAACATCTGTTTAATTGACTGCATTTGGTCAACTGTACAGATGACTGACAGGTTTGCAAGTTCAAAAATCCATGGGTAGGGATAATATTCCCTTTTTCCCAGGGATTGTGCAGTCTTGAAGTTAGTATATAAAAAATAAGAAGGGGGCAGGGAGGCTCCGCCCCCCTGCAAAAAATATGTTTTTTTTTTTGTTTTTGTCTTTAATGTTTGCATGCACTGAGATTGCTTCTTAGCACAAGAGTAGTAGGATGTCGACATTTCTGTTTTCAAGGTAATGTGGTTTATCTTTTTGACGAACAAAAGTAAATCAAATACATAGATATAGATATAGATAGATATGCATGTATAGATTAGATATATAAATACAAACACTGGCATTTATGTCTCTCAACCACTTAGTAGAAGAATCAGAGACAAGAAATAAAAAGGGACAAAAATCACAAATATTAGAGACAAATTATAAATATTTAGTGTTATATAATTGGAAAGTTGATAATTGCTAGAATAAAAGATTTTGAATTAGCATGCATTTTCTAAAGAATATGAAGTCTGAAACGCATTTGTCATTTTTCAGCGTGATTTGCCAGAAAAAAAATACACATTTTAGGAGGAAGAGACCAAGGGGATGAGACAAAATCAGGCATATTGTGCATATTGTGTGAGGTTAGGAGCAGTCAAGTGCTGTCTTCTTTCCTTTCCAGTCTTTGTGCTCAACACAAAACAAAACAAAGAGAGGAAGGAAATTCTAAGTCTAATTCAAGTCAAAATGTTTCTGAGAGTGATTAGGCTCTCTGGCTGCTAGTCCTTTAATATGTGTTCAGATGGCCTCAGGGCAGGCAGAGAATTAAAAAAATATATTCTGCTACTTTTACTGCAGTTCATTTTTCTTCTTCTGGTCATCCTATAATCAGATAAATCTCCTTGTCTACTATTTATCACAAATACAAAACAAAAATATCCAAGCTGCATGAGGCTAGCAGCAGTTACAACAGCAAAATCCTTATCCTGGGCAAAGTTCAGTATAGAAGATCTGATCTGCCATATTTACATATAAGCAACTATGCGAAACCAAAAAGAAACAAAAGGATTGAACAGGTGGCAACTCTGGAGTCAGTGGTAGTGGCAATACCTAAATGCATAAGCACAAACAGGTACAATGACTGATGTGGCAGCAGCAACTCTATCAAAGAGGAAATTAGATCAGCCCATCAATACACCTGTAGCCAATAAAACAATTGACGTGCATGATGTTCTTCATACCACATTGCTGCAGTCCTAACACTTTGTTTGTAGCCCTCCTCCATCTTATACCCAAAGTAAGGTTATTCCCGTTATTCAACACTGCCAACTCAAGCAAAGGTCCTAGATCAGAATAAAAGAATCATGGGGAAGGTGGTAGGTGCTTCTATCTTCAAATTAAAGAAGTTCTAATTGCCATTCTTGATTTGCACAGGTTCCTCAGGAGTAATTCAGCACTTCTTGTGACTATGAAATCAGGCAATTGGGTAAGGCATTGACTTTTTGCTACTGTTTATGATTAAGAAGTTTCTTCCTCTGTTTTTTATGTCTTGCAGAAATTGACTCTGCATTCAAAGCATTATCTCCATACCTTGAGGACTAATCTTGATTTGATGGTTACCTGCATGTTTATTACTGGCATGGCAGGCTCTTCCATCCTGGAAGTAGCGGCACATCTTGACTATGGTATTTAACAAATTCAGACTTATTTGCCTTGTGCAAGCTCACAAAGGAGTTTCAGCTATCAGAGTTAGATTGTGCCAGGTTAGGGCTTTGGAAAAAATATATATAATAATGCCGTCGGATGTCTGAAGCCCTTTCAAAAAGCGCAAGGACAAAACAGCAAAGTATGGAAGTGACAGTGAAGAAGTGGTCTCTAATCCGGTTCTTTCTTAGAGGGTTTAATCATGGTGTTCAGCCAGAAATTTCTTTGGAATCCCAGGGAGAGACTTTATTACTGCAAGATGTGACCTCTCTGGAGGTAGGCCAGGCGGAAGGGGCTTCTCAGGTAGCTGTTCTTCCCTCCCTGCCTAAGGTGGTTAGGCCCTCCCTGCTGTTTCCAAGGCTTCTCCCAGGGGCAGGCCAGGTTTTGTTTCAGGAGTTACCCCTAGTTCTTCAGGGTCGGTACCTAAGAAGCATATGCTTAAGATGGCAGAAGATTTGATTACAATGATTAGAGGTTCTGTGCCCCCTCCTAGTAAGAGGCCTAGGGTGGAACCTGAGCTTGGGAGTTTTGAGCAGTGTTCGGATGCTTCTGAGTCTTGACTGAAGACTTGCAGGAGTATTCCCCTTACTCTGATTCTGATGTAGATGATTCTACTCCTTCTGCTTCTCCTCCTGAGGATTTTTCATTTTCAGAGACTCTTCATTCCATGAGGGAGCATTTTAAATGGGAAGGTCAGGATTTCTCTGATTCCAGGAAAAGGCTTAGGGAACTTGTGTTTCTACCCCAGCATAGGCCTTTAGCTATACCTCCTGTTCTAGATGTGGTAGAGGATGTTTTTGCAGAGGCTTCTTTGAACCCTGACTCTTTGCCTCCTGCTCCAGTTAAACCGGATAGATATTATAGGGTGCCTGAAGCTCATAAGTATCTTTTTAAGAGTCCTAGGGCAGACCCAGAAACTGTTTCACAGGGGCCTAAAGGTGTTAAGGCTTCTGTTGTTAAAAATCCTGTTCCTCCAGATAAAGAGGCTAGGGCTTTGGATAGATGGGAAAAGAAAGTGTATACTTCTTCCACTTTGGCCATGAGAGCTTTGAATTGCCAGTTTCACATGTTGAAATACCAAAATTATCTCCTTTCACAATTAAAGGCTAAGGTAGATGCTTTGGCGGAAGGTATTGAGTGTAAAGAGTTGCAGGATTTAGTTCATGTTTCTGAACAGGTGGGTAAGCATTCTTTGCAATGTGGTTTTGATGCTGTGCAGGCCTCTTGAGGGTGGCTGCCACTGGTGCGGTTCTTCGCAGGCACGCCTGGTTGAGGGATCAGAATTTAGCTGAGCATGTCAAAACAAGGATTTTAGATGCTCCTTTACAATCTGATGTGATGTTTGGTTCGCCTGTGGAAGCAGTTCTAAAGAAAATGGAAGACAAGGCTAAGTCTATGCAGACTGTTAAAGATTTTTTGCAGGTTCAGCCTCCGAAGTTTAGTAGAAATTGGCCTACCAAGGGGTGGACATATCCTGCTTATGATTCCCAGTCTAGGGGTAGGTCTAGGCGTGGTAGAGGCAGAGCTCAAGGTTCTTTTAGGCCTAGAACAGGGAGTTCACCTGCTCAGTCTTCTGGTGAGGGCAGGGGTCAGTCCTTTCGTAAACAGACACAATGACCTGCCTTTTCAGCTGCCAGAATCTTCTCGTCTGGCAGCACCTTTGGGAGGAAGGTTGGCACTTTTCAAAGAAAACTGGAGTTTAATTACCCAAGACAGATGGGTATTGGATATCATTCACCACGGTTACAGGTTTTATTTCCATACCTTGCCTCCTTTCAAAGGCATGCCAGACATTCCTCCTCAACAAAGGAAAGAGGCTCACAAGCAAATTTCTCTGCTGCTCCAAATAGGGGCCATTCAGCTGGTTCCTGTGCCAGAAAGGGGCCTAGGATTTTATTCTCGCCTGTTCCTAGTACCAAAAAGGGGAACACGTGGAGACCAATTTTGGATCTGTCTATCCTCAACACTTATCTGGACATTCCCAAGTTCAAAATGTTGACGTTACAACAGCTTTTACCTCTGCTGGGCAAAGATCACTGGATGGTAACTTTGGATCTCAAGGAAGCTTACCTTCATGTTCCTATCAGACTAATTTGCAGGAAGTATCTGCGTTTCGAGCTGGGAATTCTCATTATCAGTTCTCTGCATTGCCCTTTGGCTTATCTACTGCCCAGAGTATTCACAAAGGTTCTGGCTCCAGTGATAGCTTTCTTCAGGCTAAAGGAATACAAATCTATCCTTATTTGGACGATTGCCTGATTCTGGCTCAAGGAAGGACGTGCTTCTTCAGCATTTGGAATATGTGATAGCAGTGCTAAGATGCCTAGGGTATTCTGTGAACGAAATAAAGTCCAGTCTAGTACCCTCTCAAGACATGTGCTTTCTGGGTGTGAGACTGAATACAGCAACCCAGATGGCCTTTTTAACCCCGGACAAACAGACCAATCTCTCTCTTTACTTCCATCAACTATCTCATCAGTCCGGGCTGACTGCAAGGACAGTCCTTCAAGCCTTAGGGTTCATGGCATCTTGTATTCTGGTACTTCCCAATGCCAAACTGCATATGAGGAAGCTACAATGGTATCTCAAAAATGTATGGACACAGCACTGCCAGGATTTGGACACTGTCATTCAAATAATACCTTGCATTCAAAAGGAATTTTTGTGGTGGGCTCAGGAATGTCACCTAAACAAGGGACTCTCTGTGACCCGGCCAGAGTCGAGTCAGATTCTAACGACAGATGCCTCGAACACAGCTTGGGGAGCTCATCTGAATGGAAAGTGGATACAAGACAAGTGGCCTGCCAGACTGCAGCCTCTACATATCAACATGAAGGAGATGTTGGCAGTCCAGTTTGCATTACTGGCTTTCAAGGATTTACTTCTTCCAGGGCAGGTGTTGATTCTAACAGACAACACAATTGTCATGTGGTACATCAACAAACAAGGGGGAACACATTCTTATCCTCTATGCAGGCAAGCAATGATTTTGTGGGAGACTGCGTTAAGCCTGCAGCTGAATCTTCAAGCAAGGTTTCTGCCAGGAGCACAGAACTCCTTAGCAGATGTGTTAAGCAGGCAAATCATGGATCCCCACGAGTGGAAACTGGATCTTCATGTATTTCAGACATTGACAGTGTCATGGGGAACTCCAGACATAGATCTGTTCGCTTCTCCACTAAACCACCAGCTGCCAAAGTTTTGCACGAAAAGGTTTCATCACACAGCCTGGAAAGTGGATGCTCTTTCTTTCAGTTGGAAAAATCTTCATGTGTATGCCTTTCCACCTCTGCCTCTCCTCCCAAAGGTACTTCTAAAGGTCAGACAAGACAAGCCAAGGCTGATTTTAATAGCTCCAGATTGGCCTCGGCAGCACTGGTACCCATTGCTGAGGAGTCTGGTAAGGAAGCCTCCATGGCCCTTACCTTTGATTCCACACCTATTGTCTCAGAAGGACGGGCATCTGCTCAATGTCAAGCTTCACTCTCTTCATCTAACAGCTTGGCATATCCTGTTTTGAACCATAGCAGGTCTCAGCTTCCTCAACAAGTTTTGAATGTGATTATGGAAGCCAGAAGACCTAGTACAAGGAAAGTGTACGCAGGAAAATGGAAGAGATTTTTATTTTGGTGTGCAGCAAAGGATTTGGATGTTTCTGAGCCAAATTTGAGTGTGGCTCTTCAATATCTTACTGAGTTATTGGACAAAGGTTTGTCTTTCTCTTCCATTAAGATTCATGCTGCAGCAATTTCAGCTCACTATGATTGTGACCCACCATTGTTTTCTCATCCTTTGTTCAAGCAATTTCTTAGAGGGGCAAAGAATATAAGACCCCCACGTAGAGCTCCTACTCCTGCTTGGGACCTCAATTTTGTGTTGGAGAAACTCACTCTACAACCTTTTGAGCCTGCAGCTACTGCTGAATTGAAATATTTGTCATGGAAGACTGCCTTTTTGTTAGCCATTACATCTGCAAGAAGGGTGTCTGAATTGCAGGCCCTTATGGCGGTTGAGCCTTTCCTGATTTTCATAAGGATAGGGTATCTTTACGTACTAATCCTTCCTTTATGCCTAAAGTGGTTTCTAGTGTGGCTTTAAACCAAACTATTCATTTGCCTACCTTTTATGCAGATCCCCAAAATAAGGGGGAAAAGATTTTGCACACTTTAGATGTACACAGGCAGTTGCGTTATTATTTAAGCAGGACTAAGGATTTTAGGCAGTCTCAGCAGTTGTTTGTTTCTTTTGCTTTGAGTTCTCAGGGCAAGCCTGTGTCAAAACAAACTATTTCTAAGTGGATTGGGTTTTGCATTGCTTTCTGTTATTCCCATCATGGCAAGGAGATTCCAGCTGGGATTAGGCCTCATTCCACTAGGGCTACTGCCACTTCAACAGCATTTCTAAGGGGGTGGCAACTAAGGATATTTTGGAGGCAGCTACTTGGAGTTCAGTGCATACTTTCTCTAAGCATTACCACCTTCCTCTCTACTCTAAATCTAGGGCTGGTTTTGCCACGGCTATTTTGCAGGGCATGTTGTCAGCTCCTGCTTCCTTATGATTTGCCAGCCTCCCTTACCTCTGCTTTGGGATTCTACCCAAGTGTTAGGACTGCAGCAATGTGGTATGAAGAACATAGTACAGTTTTGTACCTACCATAAATGTAGATGTTCAAGATCCACATTGCTGCAGTCCAATTTACCCTCCCTCCTTCCCTCTGTGTTTAGGGGTGGTTGTGGGGGTGAGGTTATACTCTGGTAAATTTGTATATATTGTATATATATTTGGTGCAGGAGTGTGTGGTGTTTTTGGTTTTAGCCTTATCTTTTAGGGTCTTCTGACATCTGGGGCAAGAAAAGACTGAGGATATGACGCCGGTCATGCGCATTTGTACCCTGACGCCCTGGCGTCAGACTAATGCGCCTTGACCGACGTCAGCCATATACTTTGGTATTCGGGCCGACTGGGACAGCGGACTACCCAAGTGTTAGGACTGCAGCAATGTGGATCTTCGAACATCTACATTTATGGTAGGTACAAAACTGTACTTTCTCCTCATACAATAGCCCTTCCAGAGTAAATTCCATGTCCTCGGTATACATTTTGTTTGTAGCCCTCCTCCATCTTATACCCAAAGTAAGGTTATTCCCGTTATTCTCTGACAGAACACTGCCAACTCAAGCAAAGGTCCTAGATCAGAATAAAAGAATCATGGGGAAGGTGGTAGGTGCTTCTATCTTCAAATTAAAGAAGTGCTAATTGCCATTCTTAATTTGCACAGGTTCCTCAGGAGTAATTCAGCACTTCTTGTGACTATGAAATCAGGCAATTGTATGTGGGTAGGGTTAGGTAAGGCATTGACTTTTTTTTTGCTACTGTTTATGATTAAGAAGTTTCTTCCTCTGTTTTTCTACCCTTTGCTTATTATGTGTATGCTATAATGCATGTAATGTATGCTTGCTAATCTAAAATCTCTTAGTTACCAACATAGACTAGAAGCTTTTTACCTATATGCTGCCTGTTATAAACACCTGCATGGAATTCTGTGCTTGTCCTTCGAAGTCTTAAAAAACTCCTACCCTAGGGGATCTTTTTTTAACTTCACAGGAAGAGTGGCTATACAAGCACCTGATTAAATGATTTGAACTTCCACTAACCTATAAATAAAACATACTGTTGGGACAAATATATTACCCAGTGGTTGCCCTATGTCTTGCAGAAATTGACTCTGCATTCAAAGCATTATCTCCTTTACCACCTTGAGGACTAATCTTGATTTGATGGTTACCTGCATGTTTATTACTGGCATGGCAGGCTCTTCCATCCTGGAAGTAGCGGGGCACATCTTGACTATGGTATTTAACAAGGAACATGGTATTCAGACTTATTTGCCTTGTGGTTCCTATGATCCTATTTTACTATGTTCTATTATTTGCCCAAATAATTCTGCAAGTCATCTGGTCATTGGTCAGTTGTACTGGTCTGCTACTCCAGTGGTTTTAAGTCTGAGACTAGTGAACAGACTAAGTGGAAGTGGTGACTGTGTATGATCGTGGTAAGGCAAGCTCACAAAGGAGTTTCAGCTATCAGAGTTAGATGCGTGCTAATAAGGGCTTGCTGGAAAAATATATATATAATAAGTTGGGGTAGTTCAAGATGTCTGAAGCCCTTTTTATTATGCAGCAAACTGGACTAAAGATTGGAAAGTATGGAAGTGACAGTGAAGGAGTGGTCTCCTAATCTGGTTCTTTCTTCCTAGACGTTTAATCATGGTGACTGTCAAGGCCCTCTGCTTGGAAAGGCAGGTGAAACTGCCTGGAGGAAGGACTTCATTGTATACTGTGGAAATAAGTTACTAAAGAAATAGAAATGTACTCAGGTAACAGCTGCACGATCCTGTCCGCACCAAATGAAAATAAGAGCCTACTTTTAGATGAACACCTTACTTAAAAAGAGAAAAGAAAAACAGGCTTAAAAATGCCTTATAAAGAAGGATGTTGTAGAAGATTGTTAGGGTTTTCATACAAGGTACAGACTTCATCAGATCAAATAATCCAACTGCTGTTTATTTGTTTGATGACTTTTAGTCCTGAACTCAAACCAACAGAGTGTGCAGGTTAGATTTTTAGAACTGGTTTCCTTGGACACTTGTCCTTTATCTGGAAATTTAGCAGGAGAGGTAGAGAAGATGGCTAAGTAGTAATAATCAGGTAATAAATAGTGAATAATGGGAGCTCTCTCATTGGCTGAAGTCATTAACCAATAGCTGGGGATAAATGCATGTTTTCAGTTGTTGTTACATAACAAATGATTTGCACACATATTGTTTCTGAATTCCTATCTGGGCCTGTTGTGCTGTTCATGCTTAGTAGTTACTATATGTGCACAATTTTCACTGCTTATTTGACAGTGTTTTTATTTTACTCTGTCCTCTTGATGGGGGTCTTTGACACACATTTGTTGTAAATGATTTGAATCAGATTCATAAATTATATTAAGAAGTATGTAATTTAATTACCTGCTGGTAAAAAAAAAAATCCTTGTACTCAACTGTTTTAATGTGAGCTATTTGTGGAGTAGCAGGAAAATAATTTAATATCCGGCCACATTTTAAATGAGGCCACAAGAGCAAATCGAGATGGGAAACATGAGACTAAAAGCTCTAAAAATTATTCAAAATATATTGTATTACAAAAACTAAATTCTAATATGTTATCTGAGCATTATACTTTTTGAGATCTGTAGGGTTAATTTTGACTTCTCAAGCAGATCATTGCTGCATTATTCTTAAAGTATAATCCCCACATGGACATTGTCACATTAGCCAGTATGCTGCATAGCTTAAATGCACTCGGAATTATTGGACATACACTATAACCATTTAATGCACTACTTATTTTCCCATTATGTAGTTAAGTTAAAACTGTCAAATGAGTGTGCCCATTTTCAAAGATATTCACAAAAGAAATTGTTAACAAAACCAAGAGTTCATTATCCCTTTAACCTTAAAATAAACGTGCAAACACATAAGAATGTGTTAGCTAGCACATTAGCTAATGTCTGGTTCAGCCATACCATATCAATGTTTATTTGACATTATCCTTTGAAGTGAATGACGTATAGTTTCTCCTGCATCAAGTCAGTGGAAAGAAGTTGCTTTCTCCAACCTAAAGATGAAATGGCCACAAACAGTAAATTACTTTTTGTTTATTCTATGAGTACTGCATATCAGATGAACTGGGTTGTTTATTATTTATTTATTTGTTGACATTTGTTTACCAGAATAGTCCATCTGAGTAAGACATACCCATTTTTCAGTGGAGGCGTGAGTGGACAAGCTCCTGAGAGTTAGATAACATCAAATAAAACAGCAGTATAGATATAATGAAGAAAAGCATATATACATACAGTTTGACAGTGGAATATATAGGATATAATAAGGTGTGAGGAGACACAAGACCTGTAATAATAAAAATAAAGAAATAAATGATAATTATATATGATAAGTATATATAAAGGTACTAGAAGTATAGTCTATTATGCTAAGAAATGAGAAAGCATGTTTGTTTATGATGAGTTTTATTTTTACTCTTGGTAGCAGAATATTGTTTGTATGAGTGATGCTCAGAAAATTAGCATAAAAAATCAGCAACTTTTCCCACACAGGAAACTTTGAAAAAAATCAATTTGTAGTTAAAGTCTCCATTATCTGCTTTGGTTTTTAAGTTTGGGAAGAGGGAACGGTCATTGTGCTGTGCCATAAGGGAATTGGTCATGCAGCACATATCTTCATATACTGCTGTGGCTTTAGTTCTGTCTATGTGTGAAGATGCAGGCATAAAAGCTGTTTTATCTCTTTTGAACTGTTCTTACAAAAGCAAAATAAATTCATATGTGACAGTGATCTTTGAGAAATCCATATTCTAGCCATATTCAAATCCAGTTTGAAACCTTAAATAACAGTGAATGCTGTGATGAAATGGAGTTCTCCTAGCCATTTTATTCTGTTCCAGACAATCATTTTCTACATCTATTACATTGTGCCTCAGCCTTAGCTTCTCCAAGGAGGTAGCAAACCTTCAAAGGATTTATTGCATGTAGCAAAAGTGACTACTTTTTTGGATCTGTTAACACTTTAATTGCTTGCATATCAGCAGTTGTGATTTTTTTTTCCTTAAAGAGACTGGAATAAACAAATGCTTTTTTCTCTTAATGATGAATTTTATACCAAATTTTAATTAGACTTAAAGCATTTATTTATGTATGTATGTATGTATGTATTTATATTTGTTGCTCAGGTATGTGTGTTCACCAATGGACACTTTTCAGCCATGACATGGGCTCTTTTGGAGAACATTTATATAACAGAGTGTGACAGTTGTGAGACATGAATTATAGTGGAAGAGCACATGCGAAAAGTAAACCACCGCAGCTGTCATATGTCAACCTAAGTTAGGGTGGGACTGACTAAAAGTGTAGTCCCACAGTGATTCGGTGCCAGCATTGTCATTTATTCATTCATTACAAATACCAGCACTGTAATGCTACTTGCAATTGCACTAGGTAGTATGGCATTGCTTGCTATAACTTCAGATGAGCTTTTCACTTTTTCCCTTAAATTTGCACTCCATATCTTTGGAGAAGCATATTTTTATTATTCCACTTTTTAACTTCAGATTAAGGGAGATGTCAGTCTTAGAAAGGGTAAAAATGGCTCCTGGCGGTACTCATAGCAGTATGGAGAGAGAGGTATATCTCAGGTGACTGGAAAATAAACATATTAGTGCCAGAGTATAAGAATAAAGGGGACATACATGCTGCACGAAAGTTCTAGAGACGATCATTGATAAACGAATATGCAGAGTAGTAGAATGTAAGATAGGAGAGAGGCAGTTGGATTCAAATCAGGAAAAATATTCTTTTAGCAAATCTTGGATATATAGATGTTTTATTTATACAATCATTTCATGCTAAGCAGGCACACACAAGTCCCCTTTGCTTCCAGAATTTTAACTTCAGTCCTACTATCAGTCCTTTCCATTGCCTATAATTATAATTAGGATAGTTGGAAAAGGTTGATAAGTGGGAAATTAATGTTTATATTTTGAGAGCAAATGCTGGAAAGTGGAATGATTTTTACCTGGTTTCAGTTTAAGTTATTTTTAATGAATGAGAATTGACTAGATTTCTGCAGTAAGTTAATCTAATAAAAAGAGAAAAGCAGCACACAAGCAGGCCCAGGTGTCCACAGTACAAAAAAGCACAAACTCCACCAAGGAAAGCACTGGAGAAAAATGTTTTATAACTTAAACCTTAATGAAAAGAAAGCTTTGAATGGCCTTATTTCTAGGAAAGACTTAAGGTTTATGAAGGCGGATAAAGGTGGGGCCATTGTCATAATGAATTTCACTGAGTACATATAAGCTATGGAAATTATGTTAGCAAATAAGAACTTTCTCAGTTTCTCATTTTATTGGTGTTTTTTGTTGGCAACACATGGCTGGAGCACTAGAGGATGACAATTTAGACTTGACTCTACATTCTACACCTACCAGCAAAGAAAGAACACCTGATGAACTTATTTTGGCAGTAGGTGAAATGCAAAGGTCTTTGACTGTCTTGTCAGCTAAAATTAGAGAGAGTTATAAAGTTACTAACTCTTCTAATAATTTTCCCTTGAATCCTACTTTGTTTTCAAGGCAGGAGCCTTGTTAAGGTAATTTAACAAATGGAACAGCCAGCACGTTTTTAAATGTTAGCTTTGATCCGTTTGCAGGGGATATGGTTTTGACAAATAACAACATTGCTGCTAAAAATAATAACTCTCTGTTGGAAAAAATGGAAAGAGGTTTGAAGCATTATCGGGTGCTTCATATAGAAAATAAATATTTTGAATACTGTATTAATGCTGGCATTGTAGCTAAGGGTCTTTGTTTTTTTTTGAATTACCTAATGGAGTCTCTATGGACAGTCTGTTCTTTAAGGAGCTATCTACTTTCTTTGACAATGCTGGTAAAGAGTTTTTGAAGCTGCTTATCAAAAACAACAGTACTGTTTTGGCAGAATTACGTATTTCCCTGACAGAGATGGATACTACCATTGGTGAACTACTTATTAATTGTCCTGATTCAAGAGCTGAGTATGAGAAGTTGATTAAAAATGTTGAACAGCATGAACAAATAATAGTTCAATGTAAAACTTAAAAAATCAACAGGGACTTGGCAGCATATGCAGAGGACAATGTTTATGGTGATTTTGTTCCCCTTCCTTCTAGACCAGGCAAAGATTCAAGACTAGATTAGCTAGAATGTACGTTTGTCTAAGAGTATCATACTTGTATACTTCTTCTAGATTAGCTAGAATGTACATTTTGTTTGAAAGTATCATACTTGTATACTTCTAGATTAGCTAGAATGTACGTTGTTTGTCTGAGAGTATCATACTTGTATATTTCTTCTAGATTAGCTACAATGTAAGTTTTGTCTGAGAGTATCATACTTGTATACTTCTAGATTAGCTAGAATGTACGTTGTTTCTTTGAAAGTATCATACTTGTATACTTCTTCTAGATTATCTAGAATGTATGTTGTTTGTCTGAGAGTATCATACTTTTATGCTTCTTCTAGATTATCTAGAATGTACGTTGTTTGTCTGAGAGTATCATACTTGTATACTTCTTCTAGATTAGCTAGAATGTACGTTGTTTGTCTGAGAGTATCATACTTGTATACTTCTTCTAGATTAGCTAGAATGTATGTTGTTTGTCTGAGAGTATCATACTTGTATACTTCTAGATTAGCTAGAATGTATGTTGTTTGTCTGAGAGTATCATACTTGTATACTTCTTCTAGATTAGCTAGAATGTATGTTGTTTGTCTGAGAGTATCATACTTGTATACTTCTAGATTAGCTAGAATGTACGTTGTTTGTCTGAGAGTATCATACTTTATACTTCTTCTAAATTAGCTAGAATGTACATAGCAATTTGTTTGAGTTGTTGTCTCTGTGGATTCAAGAACTATATGTGACTTGCTCCATTTATTTTGGGAATGTTCTCAATCGAAGCATGTTAAGAGTGAATTGCTCTCAATCTGTGATAGTATGTGACCTTTGTAGTTAGCAACGATGAACAGCAAGGTAAAATAAAGACTTTTTAATTTGTTGATTTCATTTACAAAAAAATGCAGTACCCAAAAATGAAGGCAATGTAGTCTTCCTGTGGTTAGTGTCTTGAAAGAATTTATAAATTCATTGGCATATATGGAATTCAGATCTGAGTACAAGAAAAGCAGTATATGGATCATAAATAAAATGTGCTGATCTATACTTTTATTCATGGAGAATAACATGATGTTGGATGATGTGATGTGGTTCTAGTTAATAGGCATGAGAGTGTGCATTTCAAGTTATTGTCTGCAGTGTAGTTTTTCGTTCAGGGTTTTTAATGTTTGAGATTATGTTTCCTACGTATGTTTGTAACTGCTAAACAGTATTCAGGTTAGATAGCTTGGTGTGGGTTAAGGGTAAAAGCGAATTACAAATTTAAAGGCATAACTTGACAAGTATGTAACATTAAACTTTAAGGCATGTGTAATTATTCATTTGTTTTCCATTGTAAATAATGTTATAATGCTTATACATATATCATACACACACACACACACACACACATATATATATATTTGCGTGTGTGTGTGTGTGTGTGTGTGTGTGTGTGTGTGTGTGTGTGTGTGTATAAATATATATATATATATATATATATATATATATATATATATATATATATATATTTAATAACATTTCAGAAATAATAATAATATAGAACCACCCTGCATTGTATTTGCATTTCTGAAACATATGTATTACATCTAAAACGTATCTTAAGAGCTATTGGTCTGTTATGGCATCTGATATTGCTATTATAAATTGTTTTTATTGACTGTGACTCATTATATCAAGGATCTGTAGTGCTGCATTTTTGAAGTTTTTGAAAGTTTTTCATTGAGAGTGACATAAGAAGCCATATCTGTGACACGGTTGTTTTTAATCTTTCATTAATTTGTCTGTAATATAGACAAGCTTTTGGGAAGAACTGGAATAGATCTGATGCACATGTAATCAGTAATACAATTGCTCAGTTTTTCTTGCCCATTTTGTAATATGGCTTATAATCAAACCCAGATGGCCCCTTTGTTTTGGGTTTATGGCTTATAACCTGCAACATAGCCATGTTGTTCATTTGTGTCATCAATGTTTTAACTGCCACTTTTCTAATGCATGACAAGAGACTTTTTTGCGGACCCATAATGGTAGCTTTGCACAATAACTAACATCATTACTTATTTATGATGCAACACAAGTTTCAAAATCCCAAATCAAGTCTATTCTTTGAAAAACTTTTAAATGGCAACTGTTTAACTTATAGGCCTATATTCCTTCTGATGAAAATAAACTCACAAATTGACTTAATATACATTTACGACCTTAACTTAACACATCATTTTCATCCCTTCTTTGCCTTTTTCTAGACGGGATTGGGGGTTTCATGTCAACTGCCCCCATTTGTCTTTTTTCAGTGCAACTCTCTCACCTTCTTTGTCAGTCAGCACTGTCATATATCTTCTTTTACAGAGGACATCCATTTCTTTGGGGATCACCCTCATTTCCTTTTTAACTTCTTCCTCTCTGTCACAAATCTTTTTCACTATATCGTCCTCTGCTTTCTTGTACATGTGCCCAAACCACCATCATCAAATCACATTCGGAATCACATTATGAATGTTGTCCTGTAAGCTCTATGTAAGTGCAAAAGGGCTATTGGGTTCACTGCCAAACAATAACAACCAGCCACTGTCTATAAACCTTTAAATTTCATGAATAAGGAACTCCATTACGCATGACAAGAGTAATTATAAAAGTAATTGGTCACTAGATGAAACTGACACAAAATTATTCTTTCAGGAGTCATTATAGAAGCTCTTACATTATCTATAAAAAGTAACCTGTCAGTTCATGTTTCATCTAGTATAACTGACGATTTTCTTTAGGCCATGATTTAAAACATCCTTTGACATATTTTTGTTAATAAATTGTTTTAATCTATTCAGCTATTTTTTTCATTTGTTCAACATATTACTAACTCTTTCACTATTCCATGGTGAAATATAATATAATACAGCGGGTTAAAGCCTCAGTCTGGTATCCTGCAGTCCAGGGTTTGAGTCGGTCATTCTCCTGGTAAATACTGTGTGGCACAAAGCAGGAAACTTAATCAGATGTGGTTTCAGTATCACCCCTGTAAAATGAATAATGGCCTTATCTGTTTAACAAATTATTAAAGAAAGGGATCTATTGGACATTATTCTCTGCCATACCCTCCCTCCATCTATCCTTTCCTTCTCGTTAATGCTTGTATCCTGATCTCCTCCTAAACCTGAATTGCTTTTCTACAAAATGTTGCATCCTGGTATATCCTGGGACCTATTCCAACAGGCATACTTGTCCACCTATATTAAACCATAAATTAAAAAAACAGATTCCAGAAAATATACTTTAAAAGGAACTAAGCACACTGTAAAGGAATCAAATGTTTATTTTTTTCTCTAAAATAGCCATAACCTATGAAGAAAGAATAAACCAAAGTGTTTTTTTCCTATTTTATTAACTGTATCCATAACACCTCTCAACTACAGCTGGGTTAAACTGCTTCCCTAATAGGTTTAAACTGTAGGCTTAAAGATTTTTGTCACCAGGAAATATAAAGGTCATAGTATGCAAAAGTGAAACTATTATACAATAAGTTCTTCAGAATACCACATTCAGAATATTGATGCAAGTTGCATTTTTCATTTCTTCTGCAAAGCAAAGGCTGAAGTTATGGACTATTATCCCCAATGGGGATGTAAGCAAGTCATCTGTCTATAAGGAACAAACAAGTTCTTGCTGAAGAGAAAAACAAAAGATGTGCAAGGTGTTCTCTTGCAATGCTGAATTATATTCAGACTTTAAATGCACTAACCTAGCACATGCTCTTAAAAATAAAACTTTCTTCTCTGCCATGTCTATGTTTTAGAAAGGCGACTCAGTGAAATAATTTCAGAGGTTTACCTTCAGTACTATGTGTTATGCATAGTACACAGCAGTAAGGGGCAGGAAAAATCATATTTTCTCACCCTGTCATCATATTTTTCTACCATGGCTTTAGAAAACAGAATGTCCTTAGTATGGAACTCATCCACTCTTTCCTGTCTCAACCCCACGGCCTTTGTCAAAAGCCAAGTTTATTTTCTTTCTGATATACAGGAACATAAAACATATGAACAGTACCAGGCAAGTGGTGACAGAGACCATAACATCCTTAGTGATATATCCACTTTTAAGCAAACTCAGTTATAAGTTCTTGTTACCTTTTAGTACTTGATGGTGACCCACTTCCCAAATTAGTGAGGGTCTTACATGATAACATTGAAGTAAATTCATGTCAATGCACCATATCATCAAGACTAGCCTTTGCCTGACCTTTAATGGTTACTCTTATTCCATCCATAGTCTACAAATACGATATGTAATGAAGTTATCCCTCCAGTGAATCTTGTTTATTTGTATAAATACAGGTCCCTTATATGGGTGCTTGTAGAGCCACTGTTTTTGTGAAGAAATAGGAGATTACATAATATTGGGTCTTTCGTGGCTCTAAAAGGTCACCATGGACCAGCTGTTAGACTACTAAATATAAGGAGAGAAGGAGAGTTGTGCTAGTCTTCTGGGATAGTTGAAAAATCTAAGGCCTTTAGCTTTTTTATTTTTTTTAATTCATTAGGGACTTTTCAATTTTGCAGTATGTTTGGATTTGTACATACCAGAGAGGACATAGTATTCAATGATGGGTCTGATAAGGGAAAGAGAACAGTGATTAGATTCTTCAGATCTTAGAGATATTCCCTTGGAAATTAACTGGACCAGATAAAAGAATTTCAGCAGTATAGTGGAAACCTGATGATTGAATGAGAGGGAAAGTTGTCCTCATAAGAACCCAGGTCTGTTATAACCAGATCTGATTGAAGAGTTATGATACAGTACATAAAACATATGAGGTGGGAACAGCTTTTCTGCTGATTGCTACTATGCTGCAGTCTTTTGCATTTAGTTTAAAACTCTTACACTAGGTACATGTATATTCTAGCCCTTCCAGGAGCTGTTTAGAATCAGCAGATGAGCAGATAGCAGTACCCAGTTTGTAGCCATCAGCAAAGCTGGTCACAGTGCCCAGTTTGTAGCCATCAGCAAAGCTCGTCAAACACACTTCAATAATATTTGTTTGGGTATCTGCAAAATTAAATGTCAAACAGTTGTTCAGCTAGAAATGATGCCTGTAATAACCCTCTAGTTGTAATTGTATGGTCAGAAATGGTGGCACTAACTTTCACTACTTGGGATCTGCTGCATAGGCAGTTTGCAGTCCAGCAGACAATGCAGGTTTTTATCTTAAGTGTATCTAACTTTTCAATAATACCAGCATTGGCAATGGAGTCAAAAGCCTTGTCCTGATCAAGATAAGCAGCATGTACACAGTGACCACTGTACTCAGCCACTGAATCCTTTTCAGTCAAGTTTGATGTTTTTGGAAGTTGTTACCTGCCCTTTACAAACCCAAGCTGAGTGTGGTCTAGATCTTTTATGCTGCCTTTGAATGTATAAATGAGTCCTACTTTTAAACATTCCATGGCTTTGCATACAAGGCTAATGGGCCTATAACTACCTGAGTCTGTACAGTAGCCACCCTCGTATAGAGGAGCCACTGTGACTGCTCTCCAGGTATTGGGCACAAACCCTGTGGATAGGTTGAGGTTAAATAGTTTAAGAGGTGGCTTGGATAATGCATACTCGGTGAATGTAGCCTGATATGTTATCTCTCCCAAAAGAAACATTATTTTTAGACTCTGACAGAAATTCTAAGACTTGTTCCAATGTTATTTCAAAAGAAAAAAATGTTAATGGATAGTGTGTGCAACAATGTGGGTAGCATACCTCACAACTGTCCAGATTTTCACAGGATGTCCAGATTTTTGCCTCATAAATTTGGTCTGTTCCTCATAAAATATATAATTTTCTGACAAATCATTGAGGATTGAAGTCAGAAAATAATGACAGATATTTTAGCTACAAACTTCTGACCCTTCAGAAAATGCATGCTAATACAAAACCTGCTATTCTATCAAAATTCTAAGTTTATAAGAGCAACATTTGAAAACAGTTGCTAATTTTGGGCCTCTCTACCCCCTCATTAATTTCAGCTTTGTCCAGATTTATTGTGCTAAGAGGTTGAAAGGCATAGTAGGTGGGATAAACTGAGCACTACAAGTGTCTGCTAATATAATGGCTATATCTTTGGGAATGGAATGTGTGACCTTATTATTGGTGAGCTAAGTGCATTGTTGAACATGAAAAAAGATTTGTAGTTTCCCTTGGTATCTGTAGTAACCTTAAGTTCATACTCCATTTTATATTTTTAATAACAATCATAATGGGGATTATTCATTGCTTTATATCTTTTGTTATGCAGTTTATTAATACAGGAGTTTGATAAGAGAAGTTTTTTCCTGAATTTATCATTATACCTTGGGTGAGTACAGACTTCTGTACAGCTGTTTAGATGATGGTAAAATTGGAGATGAAGGAGGCAGTCCATAATGCATTTGATTTAATATCATCTAAAAAATGCTGAGCATATGGAGTTTTAGAGCTGTAAATGTGCCAGTTATTACTTGGGAATTTGAATTCCATGAGCAAGAAGGTATATGGCTTGATGTTTAAGCCATTAATGATGTTAAGCATGTTAAGCAAATTTTTATGATCTTTGAGGGGCATTGATAGGAATCTGTAGCAAACAGTAAAGTAATATATGGATTTCTTAAAGGTGATTTGAATGCATACGATCACCAGGCTAGGGTCATGCATATATGCTCCCCCACAGTTACTCAAAGGTATGATGATATAATAGCTACTAAATCCTGGTAAAGAGGGAGCACTGTCATTGCTTTGAAACCATGCCTCATTAACTATATGGATATGAATGGGTTCAAGTTGCAGCAGGGTCTAATTTCCAGCGTCTTTCTCTTTAGACTCCTAACACTGAATAACAGTAGTTTCAGTTACATGGGCAGCTATTCCAGGATGCATTTTATTGCCTTTTTTTCCTCCTGAACTTCATGTACCTCAAAATACTCTGACTCTCTCTCTCTCTCTCTCTCTCTCACACACACATACACACACACACACACACACACACACACACACACACACACACACACACACACACACGCACACATGCACACACACGCCACACACACACACACACACACACACACACACACACACACACATACACACACACACACACACACACACACACACACACACACACACACACACACACACGCACACACACACACACACACACACACACACACACACACACACACACACACACACACACACACACACACACACACACACACACACTCTCTTACTTTCATTCTGGTCCATGTTGCCATATCAGAAGCAGGATCTTCTTAATATTTTACTTGAAAGTACAACACAAATAATTCTGGTTTTCCATGCAACTGTTTAAGTAATCAGTGCATTTCTCATATAACACAACCTATTCACAGTCATTCACCTTATGGATATGCCCTAGACACACCAACATCATTGTTAAACTGATCTTCCTGAACTCACTCTTTTTAACTCTTACTTATCTGCATTATTTATAGCTAACCTGCTAAGCCATGTTATGCTGACATAACTGTACAGAATGTGTGCTTCCACTTGTATGTCCTTTACTCTATTTCCTGTGGCAGATAACATATTGAAATTTATTTGACTTACCACTCACATTGCCCCATCCTTCTTTTATTCTTTAACTGCTTCGTGGCTTTTCCTTTTATTTACTGCACCTCTGGTAGGTCAGCCACAAGTGAACTTTCTAAGGTCATAACTTCACAAGCACGTTTGTAGGTTCATAGGTTTAGAGTAATTTTCGGACTGGAGACTCATCAGGAATCTTAGCCACATATCCCTTGATATGATATGGATAGACAAACTCCCTCTGGACAGGAGATCATTAGCATTAATCTTAGGCATGAACTTACGGTTTCCTTTCCAATTATTGATGTCTGCTTTAAAGGTTTTCAGGTTTTATCAAGCCAATATATTCTCTATATTTTCTGCTATTTAATTCATTCTGTCTATTATTCCTTTTTCTTGGATGTTTTGAGGATGCACTTGCACAAACAGTATCTACAGCCCCAGACTTCATCATTATTGACAGTATCAGTGTTATGTCACCATAGCACATATTTTTCTAGATCCATTTTATTCACATAATGGTCAAACATTGGTTTTCCATCTTTAGCCTGTAACTTCAGTAAGTGGGAGTGGCCATCAACCAAGCAACAATCAGGGTTTTCTGCTTACCTAGTGCAAATTAGTTCGTACTAGCAGCTTGTATAGGTGATAGCCTTCTAGAGCTAGTGAACTTCCTGTTCATTAGAAAGGTTATCAGGAAGGTGATTTATTCACAGATGAATTTCCATTTGACATCACATGCATTACTACATTATTGACACCCCAGTTTTAGTTCAAAGTGCAGCATGTACCCTACCCTTACTTGAGTAGATAATGACCTAAACATGGTGAATGATCAGGGTAAACATTGTATCTTGGTCATGCTTGATTTCTTAGTGACGTTTGATATGCTAGACCATGGTATGCTGGTTGAGCATCTCAGTTTGCATGGTAGGTAGTCAGATACAGACCTTGAGTGGTTTCTTACCTTTCTAGAGGTCCACAGTGTGTGGTTATGATACTGGGTATGTTTACTTAGTCAGTTTACTTGTTTTTTTGTGCTTGTATCAATTTGGTGCATTTGAAGTGGAGTTAAACAGTACCTTGTATATATGCAGGCTCTTAGCAATTAAATTTTCCTTACAAAACGACCTATGGAACTGTACCCAGTATCACAGTGGGCATACAACAACTACTTTGTCCTTTACAGAGCAATTAGCTTGCATGTTGAGGAGCAGCCCCCTGTCACACATAGGCTTGTCTAGATTTCAGGCCCCAAAACACTCCAGTTAGCACTCTATTGAACCATACCTTTGTAGCTCATCTGTAAAAGGTCCTGGCATCATGGATACACACTTCTCTGCAGCCAGTTTGGTGGCTATGGGCATCTTGAGACAATGTCTAAATTGTCTCATGTACACTGACAACCATTTAATCCTTAAAGAAACAGATACAGTATTTGAGAGATGTATATATTCAATGTCTCTGGAGGCAAATCATCTGCAAGCACGCATAGTAACATTCAGGTTAGCCAAAACACAGACTCAAGGCAACCGCACATAGACCAAAATATATTGAGGCATTTAATTGCAATTTTTCTAAACCCTAAAAGCCTCCCAAACACTTTACCTGCAACAATTATCCTTTGCAAACACTAAGAATTCTGTAGAAATAATACCCAACAATACTCAAACAGCAACACCCAGTGGAGTCTCAACTACAAAGTTAATAAAGCAAGCCAACATACTACTCTGGACTAGTCTGGGGATTCCATTTTGAGACATATCAATGTCCCACTCACCAGGCTAAACAAGGAGAAAATCATGGCCAGTTGCTATCGGAAGCCAGGACCAAAAAATTACACATGCACTCAAGTCACTAAACCACATGTACTACTCCAGTTTAATTTCTCCAAGCCTTTTGGCTTTTTAATATCATGATGTGAGTAGACCCCATTCCTACATCAAAATACGATTAAAGTTCATGGCATCAGTATTGTTTCATTCTTTGATGTTAGCCAGAAGTCCTCTTCCCAGCACCCACAATGTGCCCAGATCTGACTCCTTCTGCAATTCCTATGGAATTACATGTATTGTTAGCATATCTAAATACGACTATAAATTCTTTTGATGAGACCCATTGGAACTAAGTATCCTTTTTCCACATTTCTCTCATTTCTGCCTGGAAGTCCTGCTATTTTATAACTTTGTGTCTCTTCGTACATAAGACACTGTAATCACTGGGTGTAGCAATTTCAATAAGCAATGCCACTTCTGTCTTCTGTTCATGGACTACTATATCCAGTTTTTCTCACATCTATTTTGATCCCATATGATATAAAATTCATCATTCTCTATAATGCTTTGTGGTTCATGTGCCAAATGCTTCTCATCTACTTCAATACTGTAATGTTTGTGGTCCACGTGCTGAATGCTTCCCATCTACTTCAATACTGTTATGTTTGTGGTTCATGTGCCAAATGATTCTCATCAGCTTCAATACTGTAATGTTTGTGGTTCATTTGCCAAATGCTTCACATCTACTTCAATACTGTAATGTTTGTTGTTCATGTGCTGAATGCTTCCCATCTACTACAGCATTGTAATGTTTGTGGTTCAGGTGCTGAATGCTTCACATCTACTTCAGTACTGTAATGTTTGTGGTTTATGTGCCGAATCCTTCCAACCTATTTCAATACTGTAATGTTTGTGATTCATGTACCGAATGCTTCTCAGATACTTCAATACTGTAATGTTTGTAGTTCATGTGCTGAATGCTTCTCAACTACTTCAATACTGCAATGTCTGTGGTTCATGTGCTGAATGCTTTCAACCTACTTCAATACTGTAATGTTTGTGGTTCATGTGCCGAATGCTTCTCAGCTATTACAGTACTGTAATGTTTGTGGTTCATGTGCCGAATGCTTCACATCTACTTCAGTGCTGTAATGTTTGTGGTTTATGTGCTGAATCCTTCCAACCTATTTCAATACTGTAATGTTTGTGATTCATGTACTGAATGCTTCTCAGATACTTCAATACTGTAATGTTTGTAGTCCATGTGCTGAATGCTTCTCAACTACTTCAGTACTGCAATGTTTGTGGTTCATATGCTGAATGCTTCCAACCTACTTCAATACTGTAATGTTTGTGGTTCATGTGCCAAATGCTTCTCAGCTACTTCAGTACTGTAATGTTTGTGGTTCATTTGCTGAATGCTTCCAACCTACTTCAATACTGAAATGTTTGCGCAATCCCCAATGCAACAACCTTGCCACATTATTATGCCTTTCTGTATACAGCCCCTTGGCCATTAGTGTATCACACCAGCAGCAAGATGTGGATTGTTTCCAAATCTGCTTTACAGTACCTGTATGTGTCTGTTTCTCCCACATGTTCAATGGACTTTGTAAATCAACCTGTACATAGTCCACTCTCCTCAGCCACCAATATTAACCTTTCAGCATTTGGTTTAAATTCACCTCTCCTTAATCATTCCTCTATCAGTTTCTGATCAAACTGAGGTTGTTCCAGGAGTTTTCTATACTTGTGACTATACTTCTGCCTTTTCCACATTTCTTTTTGTCTCATCTGATCCTTCTCCTTCTATTCTTTCTTTTGTTTCTTGGAACAGTCAGCTGTTGCCTGATTTTTGTCTACTTCTGGTTTGATTTCCATTCCCACTTGACACCAAAGGAATTCTGTTAAACTAAGCAGAAACTTCATCTTAGACTTGTCCTCTTCCTGTTTTAAAACTTTCACTATCTTTGGATCTGGTGAGGTCAGCAGATACAGTGTTTATGCAGTCCTACGATTGCAGATCTATACATGTAATCAGTTTCGAGGAGGCCCATGCTTACTAAAGAATAATGTTAGTATACACTGATGTTTGTAAATTGTTTGATAAGCTCAAACCATTTTTCTTGTTTTCCTGTTCAACTTATCCAATACCTTTTGGGGGCCAGTCCATCATCCCAAAACTATAACAGGAATAGCAAATTGGTTTATAGCTTGAACTCTGTTTCTAGATGCCAGGGCTGTTTTCAGCATTAAATTTAGTCTTCTAAAATATTCCTTACTGAGTTTTGTTTGCATTTGTTCATCTTTTATTGTCGATCCTTTATCAGTTCCCAAATACTTATACACTCCCTCTTGCTCAAGTTCCTTTATACCACATTCCTGTCCCAGACTGATATTTTCTTGGTGTTGCAGCTTTCTTGCTTTAACTATTGCTTTTGCACATTTTAAGACCGGATAACATTCCTATATCATCTGAAAAGGTTTTGAACACTTCCAGTCATCCTTTCAGCTCCTCAACTGATGAACTATATAGTTTAAAATCATCCACTAAAAGAAGATGAGAAGTCCTTACACTTTGTTTTCTGGAAGCCAAACTGCAACCATAACCTAATCTGTTAAACAGACACCTTAATGGGTTAAGAACAAAACAAAAGAGCATCAGTGACAAAGAGTCGTCCTGCAATACCCTCCTTTGAATATTTATCCCAGGGATAATAAAGTCTCTGTTATTATTATGGGTTAGCTGCAAAGTGGTTTGCCACTGTTTCACATTCCCTCTAATGTAATTGATCAGTGTAGAGTACAACTTATAGCACTCCGTTATCCATGAATGTGGGATACTGTCAAATTTTTTTTGTAATCTATCCATGCCATACTTTTTTGCCCTTTCCATAATTCTTCATTATGATCCTTTGTTTCATATGACCTTCTATTGCTACTGTTTTGAGTTTTCTTCTAAATGACTATAAGCTCTGTTGGCATCAATTCCAGTATATAGTTTATACATTGCTGGAAGGCAAGTTATTGTTCCATAGTTTTTAGGATAACTTGCAGGTTCACTCTTAAGAAGGAGTATCATTTTTTTCTGTTGTTAATCGGACTGGTGTCTGTTCAGGATGTACATATAAATAGTTATTACTCAGGGCTAAATCTTCATGTAAAGATGTTAATACTTTTAGCCAGAAGTTAGGTACTGCATCTGGGTCTGGGGTTTTCCATTTAGGAGCTTTTCTTAATTTTGTTTCACTTTCTCTGGCCTTTACTTCATCCCATTTCATATTGTGTACATTTGAACATCTTACTGTTTATTTTACTTCAAAGGGTGGCCATGGTGGTGCAGTGGTTAGTGTTGTCTCCTCACAGCAAGAGGTTCTCTGGTTTGATCCTCAGCTGGGGTGCCTTCTGTGTGGAGTTTGCATGTCCTCCCTGTGGTCACGTGAGTTTCCTCCGGGTGCTCCAGTTTCCTCCCATAGACATGCTGTAGGTGGATTGGACACTCTAAAGTGGCCCTAGGTGTGAGTGTGTGTGTGTGTGTGTGTGTGTGTGTGTGTGTGTGTACCTTCCGTGGAAGGTTGGGCGCCGGGCTGGCAACTTGACACTGTAAAAACTCCACTGCCAATCATGAGCAGACAGGAGATCCGCTGTGGCAACCCCTAACCGGGAAAAGCCGAAAGAAGAAGAAGACTGTTTAGGTTCATAGGTAGGTACTAGGCTATCGGCCCTGGGGCCTATACAAGCCCAGCCAAAAAGGTACCCTGGCTTTTGTCACCCGAGAAAATATTTTCCTGTGCCACTGTCGAGCACAACCACAGAGGTGATCCCCGGGGTGAATTTCCTATTTCCCATCGAATCATCAAGATTTTTCTTGAAGAGTGCTAATGAAGAGCTTTGTTTAATATAGATAGGTAGTTTATCTAGAGTATGGGAAGTCTTCTTCTGTCCATTTAACGCCTTTGTTATATTCCACCGTGTCTTCATAGATATTTCTCCAAATGGATCTGTTTCTTCTTTTTTTGATGGTTTTTCTATCCCTTTTGCTTTGTTTGCCAGTTGTCTATAAAACCATTTTTGGATCATCAGCAAATTGTTTATTTTGTTCTTTTCCTTTATATTTATCTCCAAATCGTCTAAGTTTCCTGCCTGTGCTAATACCTTTAGTTTATAATTTATAATAGTGTACAATAGATCCTGGTCTGTACTAATACTGTGCCTTGCTTTTATCACATCTAGCTTTCTAAGTATTTTTGTTGATCTGTTCCCTCCTCTGTGCTCTTCTAGCAGTTACACTTTTTTTGTTTTAATTGCTTTATAGTTTTCTCTGTATGACATTTTCAAGTTGGCATTTGATATATCTTATTTACGTCTGTTATATCATAACAATTTCAATTTCAATTTCTGTTAATAGTCTTGATTACTGTGTTTGTTTTATCAGACTTATAACACTTTGGGTTTCATTGACTTTCTGTAAACTATTTCTTTCATCATTCGTAATATGTCTATTCAATTTTATTAAATCTAACAACTCTTCCCTTAGATCATTTTCCTCTAAACAGAGGGCACATTCTTTGTTCTCCTTTTCCTGCAGGCATCCTACAGAAAGTTCCAGAATATCTACCTGTGACATATTCTCTTCAGCTGCATCCTACACTATCCATTTCTCTTTCATATGAGAACTCACTGGCCTATCACTCGATAACATTGACTGTGTCAGATTTGCCACTGATTCCTGCTCCTTCCCTTGCTGTGCAAATCCAACTGAACTTTTGTTCCACCTGTTTCTCCTTAGTTTGGGGACTCATTGTTCCATCATGCTATGTTTTTTACCAGTGTTGGTAAAAGATACCATTATGACTTAGACCACGTTCGTGCAAATAACCTGAGACATACCTCCCTGTACTATATGAAGAGAGATGTTATGGTGCTCTCAGACTATTTCTCTTAGGCTGGTATGAGCCTCTAATTCAGCAACATTCTATCTCCACGAAGGATTATGCTACAATATGAACAAAAATATGAATTACTAATAATTTGAATATTGGCTAAAACATTGTCCTTCCCCATAGAGCATTTTTAGGCAATGCCAAATTAAAAAAAAAACTTTCAACATAGTAAAATTGACTCATGGGAGTCTAAAGGAGTTACTGATCAATGCTAGAAGTTTATAGAAGAAGCTCCACTATCTACAAGCTCTGCTCATCTTGGAGAATATAGACATCTGTACAGCTACTGAGACATCGTTTAAAGCCGCAGAGAGTACTCCAGCAGTGCAAAGTTTCAGTGTCTACAACACGTTTAGACCAACTACTGCACAGTCAAGGACCAAAGGAAGAGGAGTCTGGATCTACATCAACAATAAATGTACCCTGAGGTTGGTTAAGCATGCTGATGCTCTGGAGTTTCTCTACGTCCAAATCACCATAGACAAAGTACATGTCATAGCCTAGCAAGCTGTATGTCACACACTATGACCCATGAATTCCAAAGAGCATACTTAGACCTACTTGAAACAATCACTATTCATCCTAATATAATATTCATGAGAAACTTTACCCTGCTATAGACTGCAAATCTTGCATGACCTCTAGCTTCCTGGATTTTGTGTGGACTAATATTGCTACATATTCAAGTGTGCCAGCTTGCACTGCATGAGAATTGTATTTACTACTGCTTTTGCTACTTTTCTGCAAAAAAAAAAAAAAAAAAAATTTCATCTGCTTTTACTGTACTTGTGTTTCTTCCTACTTTATTTTGCTTTTGCGTCATCTTAAAAGTACTCAATTGTATTTATTATTGCTTGGTGTAACTCATTCTAAGCCTTTTAGTTTCAACACTTGGGCTTCAGACCAGTTGTTTTACATTGAGAGGGTTTGTGGTCTGCACTGTAGTGGCAGAACAGGTAGCTTACATCCTTCTAAGTTGGGAACTGCTGATTGACAGCTCAGTGTCTGTTATTCCTAAAGTGTATTAATTCTGGTTTAAGCAGTTGGGCTTTCAGGCCAGTTATTTTACATTAAGAGGGTTTGTGGTCTGAACTCTTGTGGGAGGAGAGGCTGGACTCTGCCCTTCTGAGCTGGGAATTTATGGTTAAAGGCTTATAGTGCATGCATATCTGAACTGCTTCTTACTGAAATCGGTGCACATTGTTTGCTGTAGAATAGACTAGATCCAGGCCTGCTGAATCTAGCTTTGTTTGTATAACTTGAGCACTAATCCAGGCATTCTTTAAAGTATTCAATTGTATTTATTACTGCTTGGTAGTAACTTGATTAAAGTGTAGCTATCATTCTAAGTCTTTTGGATTAAGCACTTGGGCTTCAGACCAGTTGTTTTACATTAGGAAGGTTTGTGGCATGCACTGTGGTGGCAGGACAGGTAGCTTTCATCCTTCTAAGTTGGGAACTGCTGATTGAGAGCTCAATGTCTGTTATTCCTAAAGTGTATTAGTTCTGGTTTATGCACTTGGGCTTCAGGCCAGTTATTTTACATTAAGAAGGATCGTGGTCTGCACTATTGTGGGAGGAGAGGCTGGACTCTGCCCTTCTGAGCTGGGAATTTCTGGTTAAAGGTTTATAATGCCTGCATATTTGAACTGTTTCTTACTGAAATTGGTACACCTTGTTTGTTGTGGCATAGACTAGATCCAGGCCTGCTGAATCTAGCTTTGTTTGTATGCTTGTTGTTTGTTTGCTTGTTATTTCCCTGGAACGCTAATTCCACCTAAAACGCGGCTTCTCAGTGCTTCTTTGGATCCCTAGTGATATCTGCATTGCTTACTGTACTTATTTCCTTGTTTCACTTGAAAGTAAGTTACTGTTTGTCCTTTTTGCATTTAAGTTACCTGTAACACATTGCACTTAAATTACCTGGCACTTGCTCACTAAAGCAATTATATAAGTCAGCACTAAAAATTAAAAGCACTACACCCTCACTCCCCATTGGCCCTTGTTTTCAATTATAAAGGAATTCCCAGTATTATTCTAGCATGTCCAAAGGTCAGTTGTCAATCTCCTCTCCGGTCCAGCTGGTGAATCTGGGAATCTTGAGGCAATGTTACAACTGCCTCATGTACACAGACAACCCTCTCCTCCTCCCAACAAATTCCAACACATGTGAGAGATGCAACCATACAGCCAAACTGGAGGCTAAGCTCTCTCAACTCAGTACTGGCATAACCAGTCAGGAGGAGAAGGAAACCACACTCACTACAATTCCAGTCTCACATAGACCTACCACGACAGCAAACCAAACACATAATCACACAAAAACATACTTGAAAGCTCTAAATAAAGATCTGCCTAAGCAGCAGAGACCTCCAAAGCAGACACCTAAGCAACCGCTACCCCAAAACAAAACACGTGCAACACATATCTCACAAAGCCAGTGTGCCGAACAGTCACAGCCCTTAACTCAGTCATTGTCCATGCTGGTGTGAATGACCTGAGACGTACCTCCCTGGACTACATGAAAAGAGACATAGAGGAGCTCTCTGAGCATGCAGCCCAGGCCGGTATGACCCTGACCTTGAGTAGCATCTTACCCTCACCAAGAATGATGCCACAATATGAAGACAAGATGATCAATTTCAACAATTGGCTTAAGTACTGGTGTCATTCAAAGGGAATCCAATGCCTGTCAGCCTGGGATGATATGCTCGACAAGTCACGATGCTTCACTAGGGACGGCTTGCACCTGTCACCCCTGGGCTTTCGTATATTGGCAAAGGCTCTTACTACCCCCATAGTGCCTTTTTTAGGCAAGGCTCAAAAGACAAACCCACCTGTATAGGTATCACAAGGGATAAGAAACTAAGAGTAATGTTACTCAACGCCAGAAGTCTAAACCTCAAGATGCACGCACTTGAAACTCTCCTTAGCATGGAGAACGTCGATATTTGTGCAGTAACAGAAACATGGTTCAGGGCTCCCGAGAGCACCCCAGCACTACCAGGTTATACCTCATACCATGTTTTTCGGCCCCAAAACCTGGACCGAACCACAAAAGGAGGGGAAGTATCGATATTCATCAAAGATACCCACACCTCCAGGTTGGTGGCAAAGCACGAAGCATCAGAGACTATCCATGTGCAACTAACAGTGGGTAAAACTGCCTTCCAGTTTATAGCCTGCTACAGACCACCCTCCCAAACCCAGGAACCCCACTCGGCCTTCCTGAGAACATTGGAAAATATGAAGGTCTCTCCAAACACCATTATATTGGGTGACTTCAACTACCCAAACATAGACTGGGAGCATTACTTTAGATCCAACACCCTAGCCCAAAGGTTCCTAGAATTCATAAACTCAAATGCTATGGAACAACTTGTTACCACTCCCACAAGAAGGGAAAACATACTGGACCTGATCATCACCAACATGGGGACTCTATGCTCCAGACCAGAAGTGTATCCCTCACTGGTAAGATCAGACCATAAACTGATCTCACTGGATATTCACATCCCAACCCCACCCCCTGCCCAGAAAACCACAGTGAAAAACTTCTCTAAAGCAAATTTCACACTCCTCAAAACTGAGGTGAAATCCTTCAAAGCCCCCGGGCCTGTGGAAAATACGGCCCAGACCGCAGAATCCTTTATAAATGCATTCTATGAACACCTTCAGGAATGCATGGATCATGCAATACCAAATAAAACCAAGACCCAATCCTCCAAAGGCAGACGTCCTGTCTGGTGGACCCCAGGAATAAACAAACTATACAATAGAAGGAGGAAGCTACTACATGATAGAGCAAAATCCCAAAAAGGGAAGGCATCTCTGATCAGTATTAGCAAAAATCTAAGGGCACTCATAAAATCGTCTAAGGCCAGCTTCGAGAGAAAAATTGCAAAGGACACTAAGGAAAATCACAAGGCTTTCTTTAGTTATGTTAGGAACCTGGGTGAGAATTCCCAGATATGCTCAGAATTAGTCCAAAATGACAAAAAATACACCGAACCCACAGACATTGCCAACATCCTAGCTGACAGGTTCAGCGCAAACTCCCCCCCTCCCCACCAAAAGGGCAAATATCTATCCCAGCAGAGTGCTGCCCCCCTGACATCTCAGATGCTCAAGTAAGAGCCGCCCTCTCCAAAGCAAAAAACACAACATCAATGGGACCAGACGGTATCCCGGGCTGCGTCCTACATGAACTCCAAGAAGAGCTAAACCCAAACATAAAACTACTGTTCAATCTCAGCCTTACTACAGGATATGTACCCAAAGAGTGGCGTACAGCAACAGTGGTCCCTCTCCACAAAGGTGGTGCCTCAACGGACCCTGGAAACTATCACCCCATAAGCCTGACTAGCATGGTCTGCAAAGCTATGGAAAGGATCATCATGGACCTCATAAATAAAGATATTGGGGACCTACAGACACTGGATCCTACCCAGTTCAGCTTTGTTAAGGGCAGATCCTGCCTCTTAAACCTGGTCGACTTCTTTGAAACAGTCACCAAGGCCATTGACGAAGGGAAGGTGGTCCACACAGCCTACCTGGACTTCGCAAAAGCCTTCGATACAATACCCCACTCGGGCATTATAGATAAGCTCACCAGCTTAAATATAAACCCCTATGTCACTAGATGGGTTGCAAACTGGCTCAAGGACAGAACCCACATGGTTAGAATTGCTGAAGCCATGTCAGACTCCAAACCAGTTACAAGTGGCATCCCACAAGGCTCAGTCCTGGGACCTCTCTTGTTCGGTATATATTTCTCTGAGGTACAGGCCAACACAGAAGGACTGTGGCTGACCAAGTTCGCAGATGACTGCAAACTTGGCGCCATAATCGACTCTCCAGCCGACACAAGCATCCTCCAAAAGGGCCTCATAGAAACAGACAACTGGTGCCAGAGCCATGGCCTCAAGCTAAATGCCAAAAAGTGTATAGTCATCCCCTTTGGCAAAAACAAAGTGCCCACAAATTACCACATAGGTGGTAATCCATTAAGTACAGAAGAAGTAATTAGGGACCTGGGGACCCAAGTTGATAGCAATCTTTCATTTGACAACCACGTGGCCAAAGTGGTTAGAAAAACATTTTATATAGCCCACCTAATCATGAAGGGATTCACATCTAGATTAGGGGAGGTCATCGTGCCTCTTTACTCGTCCCTTATCAGGCCCATAACCGAGTACGATGCTCCTTTTGGGATGTACCTTACCAAACACCTGCAGCAACTGGAAAGACCAAAAAAGTACCTCACCAAGAGGATCAAAGGGCTCAAACAGATGCCATATGCTGCCCAGTTAAAGAAACTCCACCTCTACTCAGTGGCATACCACCTGCTCAGAGGCGACCTGTGCCTGACGTATAAAGCCATGTCCAACCCGGAATTAAGGGACATGCTGCACCTCAAAAAATCCAAATCCCATCGAGCTACACGCTCAAGAGACTTGAACCTCAGCACCGAAATAAATAGGACATGCTGGAGGGACAGATTCATAACCCAGAGGCTCCCTTCACTCTGGAATAAAATCCCAGTCCAGGTTAGGCAGAGTCCCTCATTGACTCTCTTCAAGAGGAATCTTGATGAGTGGATGAGAGATCGTAGGTTTACCCCGGGTATCACTTCTGTGTCACTGTTAGACAGAGGCACAGTATACTAACCTCGAAAAAGGGCATAGCAAAATGAATTTAAAATGGGTGGCGAAAGCCAAACATACTCTGGCTAGGCTTATAAATGCCCTAGGGCAGATAGCCTAGTATGAACCTATGAACCTATGAACCTATAAGTACCCTGGAAATGATAGTCCATATGCCCAGTAGGGATACATACTGTATTGGACCTACACCCCCACCCCAGTATAGTATCATTGCTTGTATGGTCAAACCACAAAAGCTGTCTCCTTCTAAATAATAATAAATTTTGCAATCCCAATAAACCATCTAACAGTTTATCAGTATTCCAAGTCAAACTGCATATTATTAAGCAATAAACTGTAAAAAATTTCAAGCCCCTCCCAACTCAGAAAACAAAGCAGCCAATGGGAAATTGTTCACAGAAATTCTGTATAACCATGGCAGTACTATGTAGAAGCTGCTGGCTATGCCTATCAGAAGGGAGTCTAAAGCAAACTCACAAAAAGTACACCTTAGTAGAATCCACAATTAAACAGGTTATAAAACAAAAGAAAAAAGTCATAGCTAAAATTTGGTGCAATCTCCAAAAAGATAAAAACTCTCTTATCAAGCTGAATGGAAAACTAAGAGGGTTAATTAAGTCTAACAGTGCCAAGCTTGAGGTAAAGATAACCTTGTAGACCAAGAACAATCACAGGGAATTCTTTAGCTATGTCTAAAATCTCAAAGGCAGCACACATCAGTGTGCAGAACTGGCTGTAAATGCGCTCACATTTATGGAGCCAGGAAATATAGCAAACTTACTGGCCAAGAAATTCCACTCCAACTTTACCTCCTCCCCATCACACATAACCCCTGCAACTACCAATAGCAAGACGTTCCTAGATGGACACTCGAAGGCCAAGAACATAGCTTAGATGAGCCCTGATAATAGCCCCAGATGCCTCCTGAATAGCCTGAAATATGACATAGCAGGGCCTCTGGCATCACTATTTAACCATAGCCTCCAGACAGGTTTTGTGCTGTGTAAATGGAGGGCTACCAAAGTCATCCTTCTGCCCAAGGGTGGACTATCAATGGACATAGGGAACTACAGAAACATTTGTCTGACTAGTAGCATATGTAAAGACATGGAAAGAATCATCCTGGAAATGATTAATAATAACATAGGGAAGCTTCAGACACTGTGGTCATCCTAGTATGGTTTCATCAAGGGCAAATCATTATTACTCAATCTAGCAGACTTCTTTGAAAAGGTCACCAGAGCAATCAATGATAGCAAAATGGTATGTACTGTCTGCCTTGACTTGGTTAAGGCATTTGATACAATACCACATTCGGACAACAAACTCACAAAATTAGCCATAATCCCCTATATATATCATGCTGGATATCCAGATGGCTGGCAGATAGGACCAAGGAACTTAGGATACTCCACCCAAACCCACATCATACATACCTAAATATGTGGCGGTCATCACCAGAAACTTACCTAAACACCAGAAACCTCCCAAACACAAACACAAGCATGCTACACATAATGCTTTCTCTACAGAACACAATACACATAACAGATCATGCACCAGTGTCTCGGCTCTCAAGCCCTTAAGGCAAAACACAAAACTCAAACATAGGTGATTCCATCATGAGACACATAGATGTCCATCTCACCAGGCTGGATAAGGAGAAAGTCACAGTCAGCTGTCTGTCAGGTGCCAGGATCTGCCATATCACACATGCACTCAAGTCTCGCAACAACAGCTACTGTTATGACTCTGTCATAGTTCATGTTGGTGTGAAAGACTTGAGACATACCTCTCTGGGCTATATGAAAAGATACATGATCGAGCTCTTGAACTATGTGTGTCAGGCTGGTATGTCCCTAGCCTTAAGGAGCATTTTACCTTTACCTAGGATGATGCTTCAGTACAAATAGAAAAATGATTGACTTTAATAATTGTCTTAGTTTCTGGTGTCATTCCAAGGCGATACAGTACCTGTCAGCCTGGGATAACATGATTGACAGGCCTCAATGCTTTGCCAGAGATAGTCTTCATCTGTTACTCCTGGGATTTTGGCTACTGGCCAAGGCTCTTGCCCACACTCATAGTCCCTTTTTTAGGCACTGTCTGAAGGACAAAATTCCTGACATAAAACCTCCATCTAAAAACAACATCAAAGTTTTCCTGCTAAATGCCAGGAGTCTTAACATGAAACTTCATTCACTGGAAGCAGTCCTCACCCTGTAAGACATAGACATGTGTATATTCATGAAGACCTTGTTCAAGGCTGTAGAGAGCACCCCAGCCATATCAGGCTACACCTCCTTCCACACATTCTGATCACAAACTGAAGGCATGAAAAGTAAAGGAGGTGGTGTATCAATATTCATTAAAGATAATTACTACTCTTGATTGGTTAGTTAGCATGATTACCAGGGGAAGCTTCAGGTGCAATTAACTGTTGGTAGGACACCTATTCAAGTCATTGCCAGCTGCAAGACCCCTCCATGAATCAGGACACCCAGTCTGCCTATTTGGATCTACTTGAGTCTATCAAGATACATCTGAACATCATGGTTTTGAGAGACTTTAACTACCCATCCATTGATTGAGGAAATTACTCATATGCAAACTCACTTGCCCAAAGGTTCCTCAACTTCATTAGCTCCAATGCCCTGGACCAGCTAGTTCACACCCCCACAAGGGGTTCCAACATCCTGGAGCTGGTGCTTTCCAATATGGGGGGCCACTGTAGCTCCCCCACTGTGAGGTCTTCCCTGGTGATATCTGACCATGAATCAGTCTCATTCGAAGTAACTATCACACCTGCCCCCCAGCACCATCTAAACTAAAAAACTTCTCCAAAGCAGATTATAACCTCTTATGGGATGGTATAAATAGTTTCACTGCACCTCCCCCTCAGATGGAACTGGCAACTATGCAGAGTTATATGCAAATGCTTTATACAAACACCTCAACAACTGCATTGACTTAGCTGTACCTGATAGGATCAAAACAAGCTCCTTAAGGAATAGCAAACCTGTCTGGTGGGCAACTGCCATTAACAGCCTTTCAATAAGAGGAATAAATTGATGTCTAAGAGCAAGATGGAGCAACCCTAAACTGGAAACACTTCCTCTTCAGCTTAAACAAGCAAAGAAGACTTCTTGTGAAGTCCTCCAAAGCTAACTATGAATCCAAATTAGCTTACTCAACTAAGGACAACCATAAAGCATCCTTTAGTTATATCCTTAACCTAAAAGGAAAGGCTCAGATTTGTGCCAAACTGGTAGTTAATGATACCACATATACCAAGCCTGTAGACACAGCTAACCTGTTGGCCTACAGGTTCTGTGAAATCGTCACTCCGCTGTTCCTGCCACACTTACCTCAAGACATTACCACCTGTCCTTGTATCTCTAAAATGCAGGTCATGAATGCCCTGTCTCTAAGGTGAAAAACACAACATCCATGGGACCTGATAACATCCCTAGCTGTATCCTACATGGGTTCAAACAAGAATTAGCAACACAATTGGGTGCTCTTTTCAGTTATAGTCTAAGCACTGGCTTCATCCCAGCTGCATGGAAAAAGGCCACCCTTATCCCCTTGCACAAATGTGGTGCTTCCACTGACCCAAGGAACTATAGACCTAGCCTTATCTGCAAGGCCATAAAGAGAATCATCATGGACCTTATCAACAAAGATACTGGTAATCTTCAAACACTTGACCCTACTCAATTTGGATTTGTCAAAGGGAGATCATGCCTGTTAAACCTGCTGGACTTCTTCAAGACAGTCACCAAGGCCCCTAATGAGGAGAAATCTGTTCATACAGCCTACCTTGACTTAGCCAGGGCTTTTGACACTATCGCCCACCCAGGCATAATTGACAAACTCATCCACCTAGGTATCAACCTGTATATCATTAGATGGGTCACTAACTGGCTCACTGGTCAAAATAGAGGAATCCACCTCCAAAAAGTCTGTGGCTGACAAAGTTTGCTGATGACTGCAAATTGGCATAATCATAGAATCTCCAAATGATGTCAATATCCTACAAGAGGGTCTTACACAAACAAATGATTGGTACCAAAGTCATGACCTTAAACTCAATGCCAAAAAGTGCATTAGTGTCCCTTTTGGTAAGAGCGATGTTCATGCTAACTACCACATAAATAGCAACACCCTAAGTACTCACTCAGTGGTGGCAGACTGGGGCACACAGGTTGACAGCAACCTTATCTTTGATCACCATGTCTCCACAGTGGTAAGAAGGGCATTCTATATTGCTCATCTCATAAGTAAGGGCATTGCCTCCAGAAAAAAAGAAATTATAATCTCCCTGTACTCTTCCCCATCAGGCCAATAATTGAGTACAATTCCACTTTTAGTATGTACCTTTTCAAGACCCTGCAACAACTGGAGGGACCACAAAGGTTCCTCCCAAGGAAAATTTGAGGTCTTCAGCACCTCTCCTGTGAGGATCTTCTTAAATCACTGTCACTTTATTCTGTTTAATGCAGACTACTTAGAGTCAAACTCTCTCTTGCATATAAGGCAATCTTTGGCACTGCTTTATTGGAAATGTTGCATATCCATACGCCAAATGGTAGATGGGTTATTTGCTCTAATGGCCTTAACCTGGTATGTGACATTAATAGATTTGTCTCCCAGAGGTTACCACACCTTTGGAACAGATTCCCACTTCATGTCAGGCAGAGCACCTCACTGTTCCTCTCCAAATGCAATCTGGATGATTGGATGGGTAAACATAAATTCACCCCAGGGGTTCCACCTATGTTCTTCTTGGACATGGGTGATAGGTGCTTATCATAGAAATAAGGGTAAAACTTGGCTAGGCGTGTAAGGAACCTAGGGTCATTGGCTTAGTAAACTCCTATGATCCTTAGATCCTATGAAGTCATGGCCAATGTCTAGGGCATCTGGCTAACCAGGTTTGCAGAACATTGCAAACTAGGAACAGTCATAGAATCTCCCAAAAATACTAACATTCTACAAGGAAGAACTAACGTAGCTGAATGACTGGTGCAAAAGTCACACCTTAAAACTCAATATCAGAAAATGCATAATAGAAGATTTTGGGAAGATGGCCAATCTAGGAAACTATTTCATTAATAAAACACCCCTAAGGGCTGATCCGGTAGTCAGTGATTTATGGACATATGTAGATAGTAACATGGCTTTCAACCAGCATACGTCTGCTGTAGTAAGAAAATAATTCTATGTCACCCAATTTATAAACAAGGGCATAGCATCTATAACCAGGGAAGTCATCTTGCCACTATATCCGGCCCTCATTGGACCTATCATTGAGTAAAACATGTTCACTTCATGTGTACCTAGCCAGGCACATACAAAAGCTAGAATGTCCATAGAGGTTCCTCAGCAAAAGAATACAGGGCATAAACAATGTGTCCTATGCAGATCAGTTCAAAACCCTATCTCTCTGCTCTGTTCCTACAGACTGCTGAGAGGAGATATGTGCCTGACATACAAGGCATCCCTGGATCCTGCTCTGGTAGACCTTTATCATATCCACAAAATGAACAGCATCAGACCTAAACTTTGCTTATGACATAAATAGGACATCTTATAGGTTCATAGGTTAGTACTAGGCTAACTGCCCTTGCAAGCCATTCTAAGCCTAGCCAATTATCCCTTGTGAGACTCAAACCCTGCACCTTGTGTTTGTAAGGCAAACACCTTAACCATTAGGCCACCCTCCCAACCAATACTAAGCTAACTGCCCTTGCGAGCAATTTTAAGCCTAGCCAATTATCCCTTGTGAGACTCAAACGCTGCACCTTGTGTTTGTAAGGCAAACACCTTAACTATTAGGCCATCCTCCCTGCATCTTAGAAGGACAGGTATGTATGTCAGATAATTCTCATTCTCTGAAACAAGCATCCTATCCATCTGAAACAGACCCCTTCCCTAACCCTTTTCAAGTGAAACCTAGACCAGTGGATGGGAAATTGGAAATTCACCCCTGGTCTGGAACCTATGTCTGTGATGGACGGAGGCAGTTGATAAATCATTTTCTAACTTACTGAAATCCCTTAGAAAAACCTCTGTGGCTCTGGCTAGGCTTATAAAGGTCGTTGTAGTCATTAGCCTAGTATACACCTATGGATCTATGAATACTTCAGGCCTCACCCTTTTTCATGCAGTCACCAGTTACTATTTACATACCGGATCGGTCGAGCCCCGGGTTAACAACGACCGCCACCAGTACTGTTAGCCAACAGGGTGCTGGTGGAAATTGGGCTACTGTTGGCTGAAGCAGGAGAAGAGGCAGAAGGCATGGCTGAAGGCAGGAAGAGAGGAGAAAGTCTAGGACTGTGGTAGTGAGGGTCGGAACTTTGAATGTTGGTAGTATGATTAGTATAGGGAGAGAGCTAGCTGATATGATGGACAGAAGGAATGTTGGTATACTGTGTGTGTGCAAGAGACCAGATGGAAGGGGAGTAAGGCTGGGTGTTTCGGCGGTGGGTTCAAATTGTTTTATCATGGTGTGGATGGGAGGAGAAATGGCGTAGGAGTTATTCTGAAGGAACAGTATGTTATAAGTGTTTTGGAGGTGAAAAGAGTGTCTGATAGAGTGATGTTTATGAAGATGGAAATTGATGGTGTAATGATGAATGTTGTTAGTGCATATGCTCCACAAGTTGGGTGTGCATTGGATGAGAAAGAAAAATTTTGGAGTGAATTGGATGAAGTGGTGATGACTGTACCCAAGGGTGAGAGAGTGATGATTGGATCAGATTTCAATGGGCATGTTGGAGAAGGGAACAGAGGGGATGAGGAAGTGATGGGTAGGTATGGTGTTAAACAAAGGAATACAGAAGGTCAGATGGTAGTGGATTTTGCGAAAAGGATGGACATGGCTGTGGTGAATATGTATATTAACAAGAGGGAGGAGCATAGGGTGACATACAAGAGTGGAGGAAGATGCACACAGGTGGATTATATCTTATGTAGGAGGGCCAGTTCGAAGGAGATTTGAGACTGTAAAGTGGTGACTGGAGAAAGTGTAGTTAGGCAGCATAGGATGGTGGTTTGTAGGATGATGTTGGTGATCAAGAAGGGGAGGAGGAGTGTGAGGGCAGCACCAAGGATCAAATTGAAAAAGGGTAATTGTGAGGTGGAGTTCAGGGATGAATTAAGGCAGGCACTGGGTGGCAGTGAAGAGTTACTAAATAGCTGGATAACTACAGCAGAGCTAGTAAGGGAGATGGCTAGAAAGGTGCTTGGTATCACATCTGGACAGAGGAAGGACAACAAGGAGACATGGTGGTGGAATGAGGAAGTACAGGAGAGTATACAGAGAAAGAGGTTGGCAAAGAAGAAGTGGGATTGTCAGAGAGATGAAGAAAGTAGACAGGAGTATAAGGAGATGAGGTGCATGGCAAAGAGAGAGGTGGCGAAGGCTAAGGATAAGGCATATGAAGAGTTGTATGAAAGGTTGGACACTAAGGAGGGAGAAAAGGACCTGTACTGATTGGCTAGACAGAGGGACCGAGCTAGGAAATATGTGCAGCAGGTAAAGGTGATAAAGGATAATGAGGGAAACATACTCACAAGCGAGGAGAGTGTGTTGAGGAGATGGAAAGAGTACTTTGAGGGGTTGATGAATGAAGAGAATGAGAGGGAGAGAAGGTTGGATGATGTAGGGATAGTGAATCATGAAGTGCAATGGATTAGCAAGGAGGAAGTAAGGATAGCTATGAAGAGAATGAAGAATGGAAAGGCTGTTGGCCCAGATGACATACTTGTGGAAGCATGGAGGTGTTTAGGTGAAATGGCAGTGGAGTTTTTAACCAGATTGTTTAATGAAATCTTGGAAAGTGAGAGGATGCCTGAGGAATGGAGAAAAAGTGTTTTGGTACCGATTTTTAAGAATAAGGGTGATGTGCAGAGCTGCAGTAACTACAGAGGGATTAAACTGATCAGTCACAGCATGAAGTTATGGGAAAGAGTAGTGGAAGCAAGGTTAAGAAGGGACGTGATGATTAATGATCAGCAGTATGGTTTCATGCCGGGAAAGAGCACTACAGATGCGATCTTTGCTCTGAGAGTGTTGATGGAGAAGTACAGAGAATGTCAGAAGAAGTTGCATTTGTGTTTGTAGACTTAGAGAAAGCATATGACAGGGTGCCTAGAGAGGAGTTGTGGTATTGTATTAGGAAGTCAGGAGTGTCAGAAAAGTATGTAAGTGTGGTACAGGATATGTACGAGGGTAGTGTGACAGCAGTGAGGTCTGCGGTGGGAGTGACGGATGCGTTTAAGGTGGATGTGGGGTTACATCAAGGATCAGCTCTGAGCCCTTTCTTATTTGCAATGGTGATGGACAGATTGACAGACGAGATCAGACAGGAGTCCCCGTGGACTATGATGTTTGCAGATGACATTGTGATCTGTAGTGAGAATAGGGAACAGGTGGAGGAAACCCTGGAGAGATGGAGATATGCTCTAGAGAGAAGGGGAATGAAGGTCAGCAGGACTAAGACAGAATATATGTGTGTGAATGAGAGGGAGGATAGAGGAATGGTGAGGATGCAAGGAGTAGAGGTGGCAAAGGTGGATGAGTTTAAATACTTGGGGTCAATAGTTCAGCGTAACGGTGAGTGTGGAAGAGAGGTGAAGAAGAAAGTACAGGCAGGATGGAGTGGGTGGAGAAGAGTGTCAGGAGTGATTTGTGACAGATGAGTACCTGTAAGAGTGAAAGAGAAGGTCTACAAGAGGGTAGTGAGACCAGCTATGTTATATGGTTTGGAGACAGTGGCATTAACAAAAAGGCAGGAGTTTGAGCTGGATGTGGCAGAATTAAAGATGTTAAGATTTGCACTGGGTGTGATGAAGGTGGACAGGATTAGGAATAAGTATATTAGAGGGTCAGCCTAGGTTGGAAGGTTTGGAGACAAAGCCAGAGAGGCATGTTTACGTTGGTTTGGACATGTGGTGAGGAGGGATGCTGAGTATATTGGGAAAAAGATGCTAAGGATGAAGCTACCAGGTAACAGGAAAAGAGGAAGGCCTAAGATAAGGTTTATGGATGTGGTGAGAGAGGACATGCAAATGGTTGGTGTGACAGAGCAAGATGCAGAGGACAGGAAGAAATGGAAATGGGTGATCTGCTATGGTGACCCCTAATGGGAACAGCCAAAAGAAGATGATGATGATGATGATGATGATGATGATGCTGATGGTATTAAACAACAGCATTCCATTTGTTCAGAGACTATGCCATATTTTTCAATCGTAGAAGCCTACCTGGATCTGATTCTTAATTGGTTACCTGCCAACAAACTGACTTTGAATCCAGCTAATACTGGAGACATTCTGGTGCATGCTACTGTCTCTCCATCTCAGCTTTCTCTGCTTTCCTCATGGATTAGATGTGGGGAAATTAGATGGACTCTTTCTTTTAAAAAATTATAATCTTGACTTTATCATTAACAACAGATTGACAATGAAGGGCTAGGTGGTGTCTGTTATCAGGGCTTCATACTTTCATCAGAAAAATATTACCAGCATCAAATTTCCATATTATCATCCGACCAAAGCTCTTGGAAGATGATTTGACCCTTATGCAGAGTACACGAATGTTTGCTGACTGGTACTTCCAGGACATGCCACATTTATTTATTTTTTATTTATCCCTTATTAACCAGGTTAAGTTGTTTCTTTTCATGGGAGACCTGAGATGGTATTTATACTCCTGGGGAAATTAAGCCAGGACATCTGGGAAGTTCCCCTGCTCATTTGGAGAGTGAGGAGACAGTTTTCATTGCTACTTTTCTAGTTTCCATTCCCACCTTGAAGGCGGCTCGGAGAAACTGGAAGGAAGATGGAAACAGCGAGCATTCATGATGGTGAGTGGCAGAAGGAGGAGATGGGCTTGCAGAAGGGAATGGAGTCGGAAAGTGGTTGTTTGCATTGGAAAATTGAAGAAGAAAGATAGGTTGGATTGGTGAGAAAGGAGGAGATGGCTGGAGTGAAGGAGGCTGGTGAAATGAAGGTAATCAAACCTTCACAGGACTCTGAGTACCAGTTTTAAAAAGATCTGATTTCTGGGTGGAAGCCAGAGTGTATGCGTAGAACTCTCCAATCAGGAGGGTTCAGGAAGACTGTCTCAAAGAGATGAGTATGCAGAGTGAACCAGAAAGTGAAGTGATGGTATATTCTGGACAGAATTCAGGAAGAGGAGGTGAGAGATGTTACAGAAGGGAAAAAAGCATATGCGAGGATGCTGAAAGAAGGAAAGAAGCAAGTAAGAGACAGAGAAGTAGAAAGAGAGGTCATGAAAAGGAAATTTGTTGTACGGCTCAGCACAAAAAAGTGAAAAAATTGAAAAATATAAGTTATGCAACACAGTTATTGCAGCCTTGGGGATATCACATAATGATGTAAGAGCCTTTATTCATCTTAATAAAGAGAATCATTGTGACATTTTATTTGACACTGAGCAATATATCCAATGTTTTCTAGAAACATTTGAAAAAAAAAGATTGTAGTCCTTGGAACTCTTATGAAGTGCAGACTTTTAACAGGGACAGCCTAAAAAAAGAATTGTACAATTTCGAACTGAGGTGGAAAATGAAGCATTACAGGACTGTTTAAAAGTTATATGTAAAGAAGTGTTAGACATTACAAAAATATATGATGGTAGAGGTTTATGGACTGGAGGGTGGGATTGTGGGGCAATATTGAAGATGGAAAAAGACAATCTTGTGCATATTCCAAGTGTAATAACTGTGGAAGGAAATAGATGTTATTTAAATATAAGGGACAGCCAAAAACTTGTGTTTTGGTGTGGAAATAATGATCATTTAATAAGTAATTGTGATAAGAGAAGATGTTTTGTTTGTGGGAAGGTAGGACATGAAGCAAAGAAATGTGATTTGATGCATAATAGAGGTGGGAAAACAGGGCATGATTCAGTCAATTCTGATGAACAGTTACATGTTGAACAAAAAAAAAAAAGAACAGACACAAGAACATGTACATGATATAGAAAAATATATAGAGCATGAACCAGAAAAACAAAATATTATACAAGAGGAAAATAAAAATATACCCCGGGATTCATGAAGCTGGGCACAAGGATGTCGTTAGGCTTTTTACCAACCGTGCATGTAGAGATATGCATATTAATGAAGCCGCGCTGCCGCCACATCCATTTGCATAGGAAATGTGCACGAGTGCATGGGGCGTGTCGAAGCACCGCACGGAGGCGTGGACATGTCAGCTGTTTACTTGCAACCTAAAATGCTGAATATTACAGCCTGCCTACAATAGTAATCTTACCTGTCAGTGTCCATGGATACTGAAATGTATGCAAAGCATGCAAGACAGTTTTGCGAACACAAAAATAAGAAGCAAACACAAATGCATGTAGCTGAATATTGAGTCCCCATCCCTTGAACAAATGACATTTAAAACCCTGTGCCCGTATTCTATTGTAGTGTTGATAGTTATACCAAGTGGAAGCAAAACACATCGTGTTAGCGTGCCGCCAATAGTAAGTCTAGCCCAATGGTCAGGGTTACCACCTGTCCCACATTGTGAGGGACAGTCCCCCTCTGGGCAGTTGTGTCCATACCAAAACCATTATAAATCTAAAATATCCTGCGAACGTAGGACATAATTATGTCCCACATCTTATGTAATAGTCACATACAATAGTTATTTCCATATGTGACATACCTACATGTTACAAGAAATAGAATAAGCAAGCAAACAAAACAGAAGAAGCAGCTAAATTGCTACAATAATAAGCTTACATTTAAGCATAAAACAAAAGTACTATCCATTGTACTGACCGTGGGTATGTGTTGGCCTGTAAAATCTGATGTGTGTCCCGAATATATCCCATCCTGGCCATATGAAAAGGTGGCAACCCTACCAATGGTCAGAGCATTTGCCCAAAATCTGCCCATTTGTGGTCCAAGGCGTCCTTCTCAGGATGGGCCAAATATGAATGGATATTACCCAGGTCTACCTACCATGTCATGAAAGATAAGTATTTGCCTGTACCTATGTGTGTGATGTACAGCATGTGGAAAGTTAAAAATGCTAGGGTAGTCCTCACAACCATACAGGTACTAGAGATATGTAGTGTATGCAATGTATCCCCTTGACTGTGCCATGGGCCATCAACCAGAGAAGGGATGGATGGAGTGTGTGGAATATGGGTGTGTGGGGGACGGGTAATGTAATAATTTGCAAAGGGGAGACTGTATTGGATGCACAATAGGTGAACTGGAGGTGTATGAGGGAGCAGTGGGTGAATCAGAAAGAAACACAAAGAACAAACATACACATCCTCAATACAACCTGGCAGGCCATACTGTAGAACACAATCCCACAAACATATGAATATTAAAATGTGCGCTACACATGTACAGAAATGTCACCAGCACATACCCACATAATGGTCTAAACTGAACTGAGCAAATTACACAACGGCCAGCAAGTTCTGTTCCAAAAGCATTTTATTGAAGAATATACATAGGATATAAGAATATATCCTGCTCCAAACCGGTTTCGGTTACCCTTCTTCAGTGGAGCTGAAAAATGTGAAAAAAGCCAAACACAACATCTGATTCCCTTTTATAGTGTCAGTCAACACAATAAACCAATCAAAATTCAAACACAAGTTCTTAATATTGTATGGGACCAGCACCCCATATTGTGAAAAAAACCAATTGTTATATAAACAAATATGGGCCTTGCACAATAACATACATGTATACATCAAAAATAATGTATGTAGACCTAAATCAAAAATCAAAATTAAAATAAAAAATAAAAATAAAATGTACAGATATATCAATCACATTGTCAGACTCAAATATGAATATATAGAGCAAAATAATTACTGATGTATTTCATAAACGGCAAAAAGTTCTACATAAATATAACATTGATAAGTTGTTATATAATATTCTGGTATTATATAAGATCATATCTATCATAATAATGCAGGGATATATATCACAAAAAATGTACTATAGATGATCATTAATACCTGGCGGGAATAATGCACCCAAATGTATGATCCAATATTTCTCTTTTTGTGTCAAAATATTTTCCCAACCTTGTTGATGACTCCTATCACCAACAATCCTGTCAATAATAGTGAACTTGAATTTTGCCGTGGGATGTTTCACAGTATGTAAATAAAGGGCATTAGTAGACTTTTTATTTTTAATGTTACTCCTATGTTCCCCAATTCTGATTCTAAGAGGCCTGGAGGTCTTGCCCACATAAAATGCAGAGCATTGACAGGTGGCAAGATATATCACCCAACTCATCGAGCAATTACCAAAAAATTTTAAGTCATAGACTTTACTAGTGTTGGCACTACTGAAAGATTTGGATTTGTTAATATCCAAACAGGACGTACAATGTCCACAAGGAAAAGTGCCAATCAGTTCTTTGCCCATAATGGTGAGCTGTTTATACCGTGCCCCGCCACTGCCATGATGTTTGAAATGTGAAAACATAGAGCCTAAAGTCTTGCCCTTTCTATAAGAAAATTGACAACGTGTCCCAAGGTGTTGTCTAAGAATGTCATTAGCCATCAAGATATTCCAATTTTTCTCCACCACTCCTCTAATAACCTGATTATTCCTGCCATATGTGGTAACCAATCTCAAGACCTCATCCCCTTTTTTATCTTGATGCTGGTCCTGATATTGTAAAAGCTGGTCCCTAGTTTTTTTGTCTGACCAATATTTAGCAGATTTGATATCAAACACAGCATACCCTCTATCATAGAATCTATTAAAAAGATCCAAACTGGCTATCTCATAGTCTTCCTGACTGGAATTAATTCTTTTGATACGGCAGAATTGAGATTTGGGGATGTTCCGGACAGTGTGGCGGGGGTGCATGCTCGAGGCATGTAGCAGTGTATTATATTCGGGATATTTCCTATATATTTTTGTGCCTAGCATGTTATCTGGCCTCCTATATACACTAACATCCAAGAATTCAATATTGGACCTGCTGCTATTAATAGTAAATTCGATGCCCCAAGGGTTACTATTGAGGTAGTCCACAAATTCTTTAAGATATTCCGCATCCGCCACACCATCCAACAATCATCAAGATATCTGCCAGATATCTATTTCTCGATGTAAATATTGTGAGATGTATCATAAATTAAGTATTCTTCTAAGTACGCCATGAATAGATCTATGATATGGGTGCAAAAGATGCACCCATAGCAGTGCTGTAACTGCCAATAGCAGTCACCTTGAAAAAGAATACATTTTTATTCAAAACATGCTCACACATACAGATCAAAAGTGTATTAAATCCAGGCCGATATAAATTGGATTTCTCAAGCCAGTATTGTAATGCTTGAAGGCCCAATGGGGAATACTGGTATAAAGATTTTACATCCAAAGTACAAAGTAGCCAATTTGGTTCAAGTTCCATCTCTGCTATGATTTGTAAAAACTGTGTAGTATCCTTAATTCTAGCTCTTACCTGAGTTAACAAAGGTTTTAAATATTCAGTCAAAAACACTGAAAGTGGTTCCACAAAGAACCATGACCAGACACAATCGGACGGCCAGGTGGGGAAGTCAGGGATTTGTGTATTTTAGGCAATAGATAAAGTATCTGTTTATTAGGATCCTTAATTGTCAAATGTTTAACAATAGTATTGGACAAAATACCATTTTCAACTGCACTACTCAGGAACTCATCAATCTCCTTTTAAAAGTAGTGGTAGGATCAATGTCCATTTTCCTATAACATTTATGGTCTGATAATTGTCTTAATCCTTCCTGTGTATAATAATCCATATCCAAAACCACTACTGCCCCACCTTTATCAGCCCTGACAATGGCAATGTCATTGTTATTTTTTAATTCCTCAAGTGCCTGTCTTTCAGTATGCTGAATATTGTCTGACATAATGTTGAAACCATATGGCGGAAAATGTAAATCCCTAAGTACTGCTTGTTGAAAGGCTGTAACATGCATATTAGCAGGAGGAAGAAATGTAGATTTGAGAAACCTAAATTCAGTAGATCTTTGAGCTGTATTATTTGTCTGATCTGAAAAAAATATCTTAAGGTTTAAACGACGGCAAAATTCCAAAATATCATTTACAGTTTGATATTGATCACAAAAAAATCCGGGTACAAACCCTAAACCTTTATTCAGTATTTTTTCTTGTTCCAATGTTAATTCAACCTTAGACAGATTAAGCACATTTTGAAAAGTAGTTTCATCTATCTTGGAAGTAGTTACATCTATTTTAGAAGAGCTTGCACTATTCCATCCATTGATTCCAGATCTGAACCTATTACGGTGTTTCCTCCCCCCGCGTCGTTTCTTCTTACCCCAAAGGCAGGTATATTACTTCTTTTTTATAAGGTGAGAGGTCAGAGGTAATCCCTCACTATCAGTGGGGAAGACTCATCACCCGAGGTGCTGGTATATGTCTGTTCCTTATTTTTAAGAATTGGTCTAGGTAGTTTCCTAGTTCTGGCACCACTCTTACCCACAGACATATCTTTGAATCTCACTGATTTCTGAAGCTCAAAGGACGCCCTGGCATAATCATTAACGTCCCTATGAAATTTTTAACTTTTCTCTCTTTCAGTCAATTTGTCATACTGGGTCAATTCTTTTGATAAATTGGCAACCAACGTACCATAATTAGTGTTGGATTCAAATTGTTTACAAATACTGCTTAACTCTTTAATCTCAACAATATTTGAGTCTATTGTCCTTTCATAATAATCTGTCAATATTTGTACAAACTTCAAGGATCCCTCTTGAACTGCCTCAAACCACTCATTGGTCAGCCTCTCTTCAGATCTGCTGACCATGGGCTTTAGCTTAATTCTAAGTCCACGTGGTACTAATTTTTTATGTAAATAGGCCTTAAAAAGGCGTAGATGCCAAATATTTGCTCTCAGCCCCTTAAGGGCTTTTTCCAAATTACAAAATGCAAATTGGCATCCATCACTAGAAAGAGTGGTCTGTTGATCCATAGAACTGTTGCTTGAGATCGATTCCAGTCCAAAGACCTGGATATCTTCTCTATCAGCACACATACCCTGCAATATACTGTCCAGATTCATAATAACTGTCCCAGCAAGACCAAAAAGGGAAGAACGTGGTGCCAAAACTGGAAAAAACCTCAAATAACCTCTGCCAAAAACAGGCAGGAATAAATTGTATCCAATAATAATGGAATCTATTACATGTATGAATACCAGTAACTCAGGGAAACACCAGCAACACTAAGTCCAGCTAACCAATGTTGACCAAATCCAAGGAAAATAAAGAACCTTATTAGGACCTAAAAAATGGCCAATAGATGAATAATAATAATAACTAATGAGTAGATTCAGTTCAAAAATTGCATGACAAATCCAATCAAATTGTTTTTAGGAACATAGTCTAAACGTTAGCAAGATAAACAATCTCAAACCTACAAAATGTAAATAATACAAAAGGTGTTCAAAATATAAATGTCTAGTTGAAAAAGATACAGTCTTATATCACAATAACCAAATGACTGATAAATAGGTACAGTTCAAAAACTCAAATAACAACTCCTATCTGATAGTTTATAAAAACCGAGTATGAGTATTTAACAAAATAAACAACTGAATATAGGTAATGCAAAAGATCCAAAATATTGGTATCTAGTGAAAAAAACACAGTCTTATATCCTAATATTTATAATAAGACTAATAATAGTGTATTATACCAATATTTAGAAATAATTTTTATAAATACCATAGAAATCAAAAGGCATAAAAAATACCTATATGATATTCTATCCAGCATCATACCTACATATCCATAATCTAATCCCATATATATGACACACCATATATGGGTAATATTTCCCTATACTGTGTATCAAAAAATATAAATCCTTATATTACCATATAGCTAAAGGGCCTTTGGACCATACCAAAATAGAAATCCAACTATCTGGCATCATCATAGTCCAAACAATCACTTAAATATCACAAAAAATCTATCCGATATGATGTGGACAATTTACAAATTAAAGAGCCACAAACCAGTCGATTCTCAAACACTAGTTAACAAATCATAAAATAATGCCAAGAGAGTACAAAAATACCCCCAAACATAAGCTTATGATTGTGTAGACAAAATTATAACCATTAGTTCAAGCCCACCGTTTTTCATACACCAGTACTTTAACGCATCCCATAGGAAAATGCACTAGTGAATAAATGGTCTAAAACTGGGTACTATAAATTCGTATGAAATACCCTAGATGGTCCCGACATAATCACACCATATGTCAACACAATTCAGGGTATATCATAAACCCAAAATCATTAAGTGCAAATCAGATGGTAGATTATAACAAAACTTGTATAATCAAACAATATGCCACTTCGACCAACTACCATCATATAAATATCTGGCTACGTCTAGAAATATAACGGCAACAGAAGCACACTCGCCACGCTACCTTGTACTCAAATGAGTACAAAAAAATATACCAAAACACTTGCGCCTAGTATAGAAAACACAAGCATTAATAAACCCCATACAGACTTACAAATGTAACCCCAGAATACCTAATTTGTGTATAAAGACAATATACGTCACCATACATATATATATAAACTGAACTGAGCCATCCAACTACAACACACCAGGATGCATAATTGAATACCCATCACCCCTTCTACAGCACACAACTCCCCCATTCCTGAATGCCCACCAAATCCAGCCATACTCGGTCTGCTAGCTTGGCGCAGCCATATCTGCACATAGTGACCACTACTCATAGCTAGTAGGCAGTCTCACCCTAGGCAGTGTCAGGATTGCAAACTATGTATACCTTGCATGTAAAAACTCTATCACGTTTTCGTAAATCCAAAAATATCAAAGGTTATTGTCTTGTTCAATTTTTGGATATCCCTCATGGGATAAGTATCCTGTGTAAACATCAGACTTGGTGTCACGACACGATGTCCAGTCCTGTAGACATCTGGACACAAGTTGTATGTGCAGTTGTGGTTCATGAGACTGCTCAGCCTCCAGCCAGTCATGCATAACCTACTGCCCGGGATTAAACACCTGACCGTGATGCATGGCTCCCCACATGAATTATCGATAATATATACTTTACACATTTGTATAGTGGCAGTTGGATATAGGGGGATTAAGGCGCTGCTGTAAGCAGGGTACCTCCTGTCCCACTTTGTGAGGGACAGTCCCTGTTTGGGTAGGTGTGTCCTGACCAAAAATAATACAATGGCAAATGTCCTGCGATTGTAGGTAATAATTATGTACCATATTTCATGTAACAGTTGCCTAAAACAGTTATTTCTATAAGTAAAATACATAAATCTTACAAGAAACCGAATAAGCAACTAAACTGCTACAAGAATAAGCTCTCATCTAGGAAAATAACTAAAGTTCTAAACCCTGTACTGACCGTGGGTATGTGTCGGCCTGAAAAATCTGGTGTGTCCCGAATATATCCCATCCTGGCCATATGAAAATGTGGCAACCCTACCAATGGTAAGAGCATTCGCACAATAACTGGCCAGCCTCTTAATCCCCCCTAAACCCAGTGATATTTGGAGGAAAGATGTTGAATTACACTGAATGAATAATGACAATAATTAAGAGTGATAAACGTCTTTTACTTCAGAAAATAAGTATTAATATGTATGCTCTGAATCTGTCAACGTTTCAAGTTAATAGTACTAATATTGTAAAAGTGTCCATAATTGTCCCTGATTTGTCCTTGCCTTGTCCATGTTACTGTTGAAATTAGTCCCTGCGTGGTTGAGAGGTCCATACACATAAGTACAACAACTGTCACATTTGATGCCAGTACTGTTGAATACCTGTAGTGAAGTCATATAGCCTAGCTACCATCCATGCGGAATGTACCACAGATGGTGTAGTGGTCAAACTAGTGAGTAAGGTGTGTCTGTTTCTGGGTCCAAGCCATGCAAGGGCCACTAATTTTATGTGATGCCAGAATAATGTCCGTCGGATATAGGGAGGTAAAGCCAGCAGGGATGCGTGGCACACATTCAACAGTATGGGAAATGTAAATAGGTATGTAGGCGTATATGTATGTGTATGTACAGACAGATGTGTGTGTGTATATATATATATATATATATATATATATATATATATATATATATATATAAAATGAACATGGTCACAATAAAGCAGTTGTAATGAATGTGAAGGGAAACACCAGTGGAAACCCCCACCCCATATTATGTAGTTCTGACATATTAAGCTGGTCAGAGATGGGCAACCCCCTGCATCTGTAAACACAGGTCGAATGTTAACATTGGGACTAACTCTGTCCACATGCTAATTCTGACTTTCAAATGGGTACAGGGCTGTTCCGGTCCCTAACTGGGCAAGCCTAAACCCGGATGACCACATGAACACCATGAAAATCAAACACACGTATATGCCTGGACTATAAGCTTTGGAGTTCTGAATATCCTTGGAGTGAGTAAACATGCAGCACGGGTCCAGAGCAGTAGGGAACAGGGAATGGCGCATGTGTAGTACTGCGGTTTTCCCAGCAGGAGAATGGATGCCTGCTGTGTAAGTGAAGTGTTGAGGCATGTGTTCAGTTAACTATGAACCATGGGTATACATATAAATGAAGCAGAACACCAATAGTGTAGTGGTTAGAGCATCCGCCTAACATAGAGGCATTCCCGGTTCAGGTTCGACTATAGCACATATCATTTTCGTTGTGGAATGAATGTCACTGTGCTGTAAAGCCAACATTTAAACATGTAAAAGTGAACATGTGTTTTGCATAGGGCCATTAACTGGATTCCTTCAATCAAAGTGGTACTGTCATAATGAATAAGGCACACGTAAGCACAAATAAGCGGCAGTAAACATATGTAACTCACAGTAAGCATAGGCGAGTGTGCCTGCGTGGGTGTAAGCACCTCCCAGCATAGGAAATGTATGTTTTAATGTACAGGTGTAAATTATATACACACACACACACACACATATATATATATATATATATATATATATATATATATATATATATGAAGAATGAACGCCGTAAGAATAAAGTATTCACAAGGGTTGTGAAGGGAATCGAGAGCAACACAGGTATTATATAGTGCTTGCAGCATATGTCAGATAAAGCTGCTCAAGAGTGAGCAGAGCACCGCTATTCACACCACAGACAGGGTTCTACCAGTGGGCATAACATTGTTGAACTGCTACATATACATAACACACAGACAGAATATAGTCCATGTTGGGACCACCTACACTTGTAAACTGCAAATGGCCGTAATCCATAACACCAGGAAAGACACGTTTGTGCAAATGTAAATGGCGGGAGACCCTGTGAATACATGAGGCGATACAAAATGTGTGTAGGGCCCCAAACGCTCTGGAGAGGGCAATGTGTAAAGGTGCGTCATGGCTGCGATATCAAGTGGATAATGGCTGTTACTTGTGGAAAGTAACACGGGTAGGGTGGAGGAACTATGGGTATGCGATTATGGATCCAGGAGTGCCAGGGTTATTTGGGCTGGTTCCAATGGACCACCCCGTGTAGGTCAGCTAGTATGTAATAGGTATAAATGCATAAGCACATGCAGACAACAATATGTTGAAGTACATTCTCTGTAACACATGCACTCCATTTACTGGCATAAATAATATGAATGTGCACAGACAAACAAAAACAGTAGCTGGAATAATAGGCTGTGCAGACAAGGAACAGGTCAAATGACACTGTATCACATCCCAATTACCATTGGTAATCCATACATGAACATATTGCGACATCTGTTTGCTGTATAATGTGCTAAATACCGATTACAAAATAACCGGAGTGAAGTGTCAGTGTCATAATGACTAAGGCAATAGTATGCTGGTGAAGCAGATATAAAACCAAATACACGTGTAAGTGCATATGAGCGGGAAGTGTATTGGTCAACGGACACACAGATGTATATATATATATATATATACACACACACATATGCATATATATATATATATATATATATATATATATATATATATATATATATATATATATATATATATATATATATATATATATATATATATATATATACACACACATATATATATATATTTATATATATATACACATATATATATATATATATATATATATATATATATATATATATATATATATATATATATATATATAACACACATACACAAAAATAAATATATATATATATATATATATATATATATATATATATATATGTTACTGTAAATATACACATGTACATACCTAGGTTACGTTACAGCAATTACGGGTAACATATGTTCAGACTGGGCATATGTTAGTGGGAGGTCCAATAAACAAACATCTACCTCCCACACCTCCCCAGCTAGGCCGGAGAAATATACAAACACGCAATAAAAGTAAATACACCGCTGCGTTCCAGACCACCGGCAGGAAACTACCAGTGGGAGAGATCTGCAAGGTCTACACTTTAAACATGGATCATGGGGTCCCTTGTAGGACACCAAAAATTTGCCTTGTAGGCAAACCTGTGGGGATTGACGTGACCAGGATGTAGCTGTACATGGAACAGTAGGTTGTGCAAGTCTGATAACACATGGGTTGACAAAACGTATGACATGTGTCCCAACATGGGGAGAGTGGGAAGTTTGTAGGGATGTGTTCATACCCCAGCTGCACTCACAGTAAGGATGAGTGCTGTAGAGGGGTGTCAGGTAGGGGAATCATGGGTATGCAATAATGGGCCTAAGTGCGCAGGTGTTGGTTGGCAGAGATGTATTAGGCCTGCCCCGTGGAAGTAATTAATATTCCTATGTGGGTATAGTAGATGCCCATACCTCCCAAACCTTAAGAGCACATCTACTGGATAGTCTGTAAACCATTGGGGGAACACATAGGGACTATATCAGTGAACTGTACCCGATTATCATGGACGTCCGTGATTACGAATCAGAATCTAACACAGTCCCAACTAAACCCTTACAGAACTAGTGATATTAGGCGGACAGGTGGCAGAATACATGTAATGACTAATGACAACATGTATGAGTCATATACAGTATGTACCTCGACAAATGTGTATGAATACATATGCTCTGGGACTATCAATGTGTCAGGTTAATAGTACCAATCATCAAAATGTGTCCATAACGGTGTTATGCAGTGTCCCTGATTCACTGTTCATTCTCCCCCATTCGTATGTGAGGTCTGCTAGTGACGGAAAGCACATATTCCGACGACTACCTTATGTAGATGATAGCATAATAGGTTGGGGTTACCACCTTTTCACCTTTGCGAGGGACACTCCCCTTTGGGCAGTTGTGTCCTGCAAAATAAATGTTATTATGGCACATGGCCTGTGATTTAGGGCAAAGAATCCATATATTGTCTGTAGTGGTTGCATAAAATGATTATGTTGTATCTGAAACACCTAGATGTTATAGGAAACAGTATTAGCAACTGTAATGCTACAAGAATAACCTTTACTTATGCAAACCGGTGAAGTAGTCTTTTCTACTGGCTGTGGGTATATGTTACCTTGCCAAATCTGACATCTCTACATATAGGTCCTATAGTGCTACCACCTTTCCTAATGGCCAAAGTGGGACCTGCTGCATAGAAATGTCAGATGTACCAGGTCAGAACATACCTACAGCTGTGCATAGTACAGAACTATATGTATTAGCACAAATAAAAGCTTAGTCTAGTAGCACTCCAGTTGCTTATGCTACTTCACATAACATATAGAAGTGTCATATATACAATAACTGCTACATGCAACTATTAGAGAAACATAGAATATAATATTGTCCTGTAATCAGGACATTTGCTATGTCTTGATTATTTTCGCATAACACATATTCCTAAGGAGGGACTGTCCCATGCAAAGTGGGTCAGGTGTTAATCCTAAAGTCACACCTCGGCCAATTTAAAAGGTGGCAAACCTACAATAGGTATGCGGTAGCATGACCTGGCAGACAGATATGGGTCCCAAAACACAGTTACTTGTCTGCATTGCAGAGTATCTGTTCCCATGTATCAGCCAGATGGGAGCAGATTGTATGAGGAACACGCATATAATATGATTAACTCATTGGACAGGCCGCCGATTCCGTACAGTCGAACGCCATGCTATCGCCTAATGGTCAGCCATACCCAATACTGTAGTCCTGTAGTCCGATGTAATAGGCATCACAATGGATCACGCCCACCCAGCATGAGTGACACATGCACGCACCAGTGTCGCTGCATGTGCAAGTGAGGGAGCGAGCGGGTGTAAGCTTGTTTGGCTACCGGTATGCCTGTATTGCACTGGTAAAGAAATGTGGAGTCTAAACAAGTGTAAGGAGCTGTAACCAGAGGTCAGCAGTGCTTAACACCACGCAAATCCATGCACAACTGCTCCCAACTGCTTCAATGTGCCTTACTCACTCCATATCCAATGGGCTTGTTCTGGCCACAAATAAATAACCATCCTTTGCAAGTGTTGGTAGCAACACCCTGCGCACACAGCTAATGTGAATTACCAATACACCATGGCAAATATACAGACAATAGATAGTACCGCACACATACCATACAGCACAGTCATCCAACAGTATAGCAATGTACCAGCAGATATGTCCGGACCACTGGTGTTTGCTGACCTGGCCGTCTTGTGTTTACATGTGTGAGCATGCCCAGCATGACCATTCTGCATGTTGTCGACTGACATTGCCGTCATACCTTCATGTGTTTGAGCATGCCCAGTATGGTCAACTGTATCACATGTGTTACATGTCCAGGTAGTAAGTACTGTGGTGCTGACTTCTGTGTTGTACACTGATATATGGCATGCAGGGTATCCATCAGTCATGTGGCATTGACTGTTGCTACATTTCTGCACAGCGTGGGTGAACATCCGACTGTATCCACATTCCTACACAGCACCAGGGGCCGCACCTGATTGTTACATGTGTACGTTGGAAGAGGGCACAGCTGACACTTGTACACTATTGCTACTACTGTACTGGTATGTCAAGTACTCCATTTCAGTGTGCATACCTACCTATTGTGCTGGCTAGAGGCATACCAGTGTACTCCAGATCTTAGCTTTAATTACTAACATATTAGTTTCAGACGTCCTAGCCTTCACAACCTACATCCACCTGCCTGGCCTGCTGTAGTCTGTCTGTGTGGGTCTGTGGGGGGGGGGGGGTTATCCATTGGGCATATTCAGAGGCCATAGTACAGCATTTGTCTGTGTTGGTCTACACCTGTCCAGCTGGTTGAGACTTGTGTGGGCTGTATGGACACACGTGATGCTCAACTCATTACCTGCAGTGGGTTATGCCACCCTGTGTACTACTGGCCACTATGGTGACCCCGGTATGTGCTACAGATGTCATGGTGCCACTATAGATGTCTACTGTCTGCTGCCTTAACATTCGGCCACCAAATTCCCTTGCAGCTCACATCCATACCATAGCTACAGGTAACAACACATTCTAATACAACTGCCAATTGGTAGGTTGATTGACTTACCTTGAGGGTGTGCCAGACCTAAGGATGGTGCTGGAGGGCTGCCTATGTTGGATGCACACAGTGCACTTCCTATACATGTCATGTTTGGCATCCCTTTTACTGTCTGTGCGAGTCAGAGAGGGTGACATTCCCTGGGTACCTACTGTGTCAGTGCATATGCTATGTGTTGCCTCTTTGCCAAGGCCAGGTCATACTGGGCATGCCTCCTTACGCCTACTGGGTCCAGCTCAGGTTGTTCCTCCACCAAGTCACTCTGTGCCTGTACAGGCATTGGCATTGGTGGAGGGCTGTGCAGCCCTGCACCATGCTGTTCCTGCTGCAGCTGTTTCCGCAGGATCATATTGTGTAGCATAGCACATACCACAACAATTTGGGTGCATGTAGCTGGTGAATACTGCAAGGCTCCACCGGATGTGTCCAGACACTAGAACCGTGACCTGAGCATCCCAAACACAACTCTATTATATTAAAAGGACCACAACAGCAATCCAGCAACTCCAAAGAAGGAATTTATTTTCAAAACACCAGTTGTAAAAGCCTAGTGCCTACTCTGTTAAAGGCTTTCGGTTAAAGGCTTAGAGATTTTACAACTGGTGTTTAAAATAAATTCTCTTTGAGTTGATTGCTGTTGTGGTCCTTTTAATACATTTTGCTACAATTGTCTGCTGTGGTTTATCTACAACTCTATTATATGTCTGGCCTGTGAGTGTGCCTCATTATGGCGTAGTCGTTCAGGTGTGTGTGCATTTCTGATGGGTGTCAGCCACGGCTCCAGTGGGTACACAGCATCTCCCACTAGGTGACCGTAGGGGATGTCCATATTGGCAAAGCTGTGGTACAGCTGTGTCAGATGCCATATATCAGAATCATCATAGCTTCCAGGGTAGCCAGCACACACATTTAGTATAATGCCCTTTGCATCGCATATGACCTGGCAGTTGATGGAAGGGATGCCTCTGCGGTTAATGTAGGACCTACTCTGCTCACCGGGTGGTGCTTTGATGCGTACATGCATGCAGGCTATATCACCCACTACCCCAGGGTAGTCTGACATTTGGTGGAAGAGATGCATATTGCTGGTCAGCACCTTACGTGTGTTGAGGAAATGTACATGCTCACTGGCATGTGGTGACATGGCATCCAGGAACTGGTGGAATACTCTGGATGCAGATGCCTGTGAGATCCCCATGATATCCCCAGTTGTGCTTTGGGAGGTACCTGTGGCTAGTATACCTAGGCCTACACATACCTTGGTATCCAATGGGTTGGGTTTCCCTCAGCCTGTTCAATGTGTCAGGTGTGGCCGGCACAGCTCAACAATCTGCTGTAGGAGGTCTCTGCCCACCCCATAGCGCTCCACTATCTCCAGCTCATGTAGCCCCTGGTAGGTTACCTTGGGTCTGTACAGACTTTTCTGTCTCTTCACTGAGAGTTGTTTGGCAGCATTCACATCCTCATCACCCTCAGCCTCCTGTACATGTTGGTCTATGTTGCCTGCTGCAGCCCTTCACATTTCATTGTTTTGTAAAATTTCCCTGCATGTATACACTGGTGGTGTAGAGTGTGGAAAAACCTGAGGGTATGGTGCTTGCTCAATTTATCGTAGTGTTCTGGGCTGGGCTGGGCCTGTAATCTGCTGATTGTGATAATCATCACCTGTTTGCCCAGCGTGTTCACCTTGACTACTCTCCTACTGCTGTTGTCCCTCCCACTTGCACTAGGCAGGTATAGACACACACCTAGCTTAGGCGTGCTAAGCTAGGAGCAATCCCGAGACACAGGGCTCCAACGTACGTACAGTATGCCTGACACCACCCCATGCTTTCACCTATATACCAGTCCTGCACCCAGCTATCTATACACATACACTCTTGGGATCTGCATCACACCCTTGGGATAAACGGGATTCACTATTTTCCACCTCGTTTGCATAGTATTGTCTCCTAATGCATAGTTACATGACCCATACTGAGCCTCCCCAAAAATAAGCGCTGCTTACTGTTGCGCAGATCCGCACAAAACTTGTTAAAAGCACCTTACTATCACTGTATTCGATGCCCCTTGTTCTTCCCAGCAAAAAAACAACCGGCCTCTGCACGGGACCCTGCACACCACAGACGATATGCTTTACCACTAAGCCATGGCAGATATACATGCATCTGAGGTTATCACGTACAGATCATCCAGCACAGGCATTCAAAAGTATAGGACATGTATTCCATCATGTAGATTTATGCGTGCTAATGTCTATATATATATATATATATATATATATATATATATATATATATATATATATATGTGTACACACACACACACACACACACACACATATACATATGCACACACATACGTAGATATAGAATATATATCGCAACAGCGGTCCACGTGACACCAAAGCATTAGACAAGAATGAAAAGGAAACCACATGCACCTTCTGCATTATGTACTGGTGTTAGTATCAAGGAAAGTGTGTTTCTGTGCATCACATGGGTTCAGACTGTATTAAGGGTAAGAATAGGACTGCTGACATTACTCACCAGATTTATTGCCGAATGTATGTGTATGTCTTGCCAACCCAGTCTCTTGGCCAATCGTGACATTTATGGCCACTATATAGGAAATCAACAAAACACACTCCTCAACACATCCAGTAGCTAGCCACTCACCGACACCAACACATAGGATGTGACTGCCAAGCACACACACCTGTCATGCCTTGGAATAGAGCACCTACCTGTCTATTCTATCACATTACAGAATTACGCAGTTACAGAATGTGCTACCGAAATTACTGGGAGACAACACTCCGAGAGGTGTACTTCTAGGTGGGTGACATCATCAGCAATGGAAAAGTCGGCGATAGAGATTGTATTGAGTGTGAGCAGTCTAAAAGCATTATTCTTTCACCAGGCAGATGGAGACGCACACACACACTTGGCATGGCTGGGATTAGAACACAGACCTAACTACCTTATCACACTACAGCATTACGCAGTTACAGAATGTGCTACTGAGATTACTGGGACACAACACTCCCAGAGGTGTACTTCTAGGTGGGTGACATCATCAGCAATGGCAAAGTCGGCGATAGGGAGTGTATGGAGTGTGAGCAGTCGAAAAGCATTATTCTGTCCCCAGGCCGATGGAGACACACACACACAGTTTGCATGGCTGGGATTAAAACACAGTCCTAACTAGCTTATCACACTACAGCATTACACAGTTACAGAACACGCTACTGAGATTACTGGGGCACAGCACTCCCAGAGGTGCACTTCTAGGTGGGTGACATCATCAGCAATGGCAAAGTCGGCGATAGGGATTGTATGGAGTGTGAGCAGTCTAAAAGCATTATTCTGCCCCCAGGCAGGTGCAGACACACACGCACACACAGTTGGCATGGCTGGGATTAGAACACAGACCTAAATACCTTATCACGCTACAGCATTATACAGTTACAGAACACACTACCAAGATTACTGGGACACAACATTCCCAGTGGTGTACTTCTAGGTGGGTGACATCATCAGCATTGGCAAAGACAGTGATTGGGATTGTATGGAGTGTGAGCAGTCTAAAAGCATATTTCTGTCCCCAGGCGGACGGAGACAAACACACGCCAGTGGTATGATCAGGACAACTGCCTATCTACGGACCACTATTACAATACTACATAGATATAAGCCACGCCACAGACACTACACCTTTCACGACTGTCAATCTGACCTTCTAGGAATGTGGACATCGACATGGATGCTGTCAGTTACGATGTACATACCTGTGAACCTATGTGTTCAATGTAGGAATCCATCCTCAAGTGGGTTATGGCCATCTGTTGACTGGACGACTACTATCGCTATACAGGGTTACAATGGCCATGCCCATACACATAGAGGCACATAACTGACACAAGGTGTCACTGGGCATGCTCACACACTTAGTAGCACACGGCCATGTGGAATGCACTGTGTCCATCTACACAACTTTATACTGGGCAAGCTCACACACTTAGTAGCAGAGGACTGTTTTGTATGCACTCTTGATTCTAAACACGGAAGGGCATAGTGGCCATGCTATTACAGTTAGACTTGAACAACCTATTGTAATGGACTCCAGTGTTGATAGTTGTCATTGTTAGCTGGAATGCTGCACTACATATATCTGACACCGGTCTTCTACACAACATCTGCTGCTGTCCGTCACCTTAGATGTACCAATCTAAACCTGGCAGACTACTACCACCCATGGTGATGTCCTGCCAGGAGTGGCTACTTTGCCCATATTGTGCCATTCATAGATGAATGTCCTGAGACCAGGTTGACACTCTGACACCTAGAGGACAACTGCATTGTATGTGTATGCTAAACAGTGCTAGATGTGTAGCATTCATAATCACAGCTGCCCAATGTAGATCCAACAATGGGGAATACTGACATCTGTGGAGTGAGGAACACCTGGCTGAAGGCTCAGTTGTGCACAATAGCACTACCACCTTATACCGCGGATACAGACATGTGGGCCATAACACCAGTACGGACCACTCCAGGTGGTGGTGTCCCCACGTACATGAAGGCCACTCACATGTACTGACCAGTACACCCTCAAAAGGCATCACAGATGTGTCAGGTGCAGATCACAGTGTCAAAAGCCGCATTCCAGGATGTAGCCCTCAGACATCACCATGTCCTTGGACTAGCAACACATCCATACATGTGGTAGAACATATATTAGTACAACACCATGTGACCCATGACCAGTGGACTGTACCTAGCTCTACATCAACTGTGCAGACTACCCATGTACTGACACAGTTGCATCATGTGTTATGCAATGCAATTATACCACTGTTTGTAACCAGGTCGGCTGTACACATAACAGGGGCCCTGGGACATATACAGCAGTAACAGATGACTGTTGCTGTACACCAGTAAACACCCTCATGTTTGGATATGACATACATGTACCTGCCATGGATATGTACATGCCACACACACACACACACAACACATATGTACATAGCATAGCTGTTGCTGTCCTTCGTGCAGACAGGTGGTTACAACAATTACACACATGCACATGGAAGGTAAGTCCATGGCTGTTGAATGCTATCAGTACATAAGGTGTGATATCAATGTTGACTGAGTTAACATTCTCTCTGTACTGGTTACCCATGACAACTATCATATCATACAACAGTCCATGTGTCATGTATGTCATCACACATGTCCACCAATTGCAATGCCTACAAACATGGCTAAATGACAGGAATGTAGGGCCTACACACATGTACATGTAGTGGTGTGTGTTCAGCTACCATGCGTGTGCAGTAGCTGATGTTTTCAGGTGACATGTGTCTTACTACAACATGCAGTTGCAATGCAGCCCCATCATTGCCAACTGTATATGGTGATATACTGACAGTACGGTAAGATGTACATCAGGTATGGACAGATGTGTGGACATAACTAAGTGGTGGTCTATCTTTGCAGATGGATGCTTGCTGAAGACAGCTCACAGGTGTGTCACAAGCCATCCTACAATAACATGTGCAAACACTAAGCTATGTTTCTGTTAATTGAAGGGGAACACATACAACCTACACAGCGGTCAGGGTGTCACTGACTGTAAATCACTTGACACCTGTAACACTTAAGACCTCCTGTGTGCATATATCAGCACAATTGCCAAAGGTAGCGTTGGTACATATTGTAATGTGGGCAATACTGCTGCATGTCTGTCATACGTATCATAAGATATCAGGTGTTTGATTCACAGTACTGCCATGTGTGTTTGCTTGTGTGTCCATATATGCCACGTATGGTGGGGAATACATCCCAAATGTTACTCACACTCCTGTACACTGTTGTAGAGATCTGTACATACTGCATTGTAGAAAGCAAGACATAGGCAGTGGTGGGGTGTCTATCACACACATGTGAGGTATCTGTATGTGTATGACATAGGTGCATTCAATTGTGGACTCTGCAGTGTGTGTGTTTATGTATGTATGGCTGTCTGGTCCATGGAGTGAGGATGTATGTTAACATAGTGAACCGATAGGACCCCTAACCCCTCCAGGTGATGCAATCTACTACCCTGTTGATGCCGTAGATTTTAGGCATTAATGACTACCTGTACATGTGTATTCTCTGTGTTGCGTCATGTGGGTGCACAGTACTGTAATGGTGATTACCACATAGGCAGGGGTCCTCACCTCAACACTATCAAGTGTGTGTGTGTGTGTGTGTGTGTGTGTGTGTGTGTGTGTGTGTGTGTGTGTGTGTGTGTGTGTGTTACAGTGTCATAGACACCGTGATTGTGGGTGTGTTACTGTGTGTCTGAATACATATGTGCGAATACCTGTGTGTGTGTGTGTGTGTGTGTGTGTGTGTGTGTAGTTGTGTGTTCTCATCCTGTAATGTGAATGTGTATTACTGCTACACAGTGAGGCCTCAAGCTATCAACTGGCCTCTACCCTTGCATTAGCTAGACTGCTATGTAAACTCTCCGCCCCATGTAACTGTACCTGTGTTGTCACCTGGTATGGATGTCATGTCTCTAGCCACTGTAGCTTAGTACACAGCTCCCATGCTCCTGGATCAATAGATGTGTAGACATCTTTGGAATGTCAGCATTTCTAACAGTGAGGTTGAAGCTATGAATAGCATGCTGGTATTGCCATGCATACCTGTGAGTAGTCCACATTTACACATGGGAAACTGCAAACACTGGCACTCAATGGCACATGCGATTAGACCTGAAGGAGGGAAGCAGGACATCATGACTAACATGCTGTTATTGTTGTTACGAAGACACATACTGTGAACAGAAAATAATGCATACTAAACCTGTACTACATGGTATGTCTGCTGTAAGTCAACAGTACACAACAATTGTAATCTACACTTATCTCCCTATTTTGTTCGCCCTGTGCATCAGACCATATGAGCATGTCCCTGCACCGATGGTGTGGATGACAGGGATGCGGCACAGGCATCATCATATGCACAGGGTGATAATATTTGCCAGAGGCCTAGGCTGCACTAGTGGATGACATCATGTGTGTGGATTAGGGCCTGTGATCTAATTGGCCATGTGTGGTTGTTATGCATGTGAGTGTTTCCGGTGCCCTACAAATGTTTCTGGCGTGTGCGTGTATGTGTTTACACAGTTCTGCCATGTGTCTGGCCTACACAGGGGTATTATTGACAGCTCCAGACTGTACAGACCAGGTTTTACAGCTCACGATGTCCGGCCACGGCCACGTGACCTGTGCCTGCCAGGGGTTGCATGGGCACTACCAGGCAGAGGTGCAGATTGGGTACTGTCCAATGACACATGTCCACTGGAACCATGTCCCCATTGGGACCATCCAGGGCCATGTGCACATGGCCTGCTGTGTCCTGGTGTGGGCAGTGCTGCACCAGCTGCACTGCTGCTGCTACTGCCACTATGGGAGTGGGCATGTGAGGTAGCTCATTCACGTAGACCTACACCAGGTGACGTAGCTGGCCTACGTCCATGTGCCCTATGCCTCACTCCTACCAGATGTTCCAGCACAGACAGCTCATATCACCCAATCGTCTGTCCAACACCTCAGCAATCTGCTGTTGAGCATTTGCCAATGTCTGGATGTTGTCATTTAAAGAACGGATAGCAGCCCTCTGAAGCCACTGTCTTTCTCTGTTCTGCCATTCAGCACATGCCTGTGCCGCCATTACAGCCTGAAACATGCGTCATGTGACACCAGCTGCTGCGCTTTGTCCTGCAGGGGCATGTCAGCCAGAGGTCCTCCTATGAGCAACACTGGCCACATGCCTGTGTGGCCCATCTGCAGTCATTTGCCTGACACCATGGTGTGAATACACACCTTCCATAGCCACCACACATTCCTGTTCCAAGCTATCACACACCAACTGTCCTTCCTCCATGGCCACTGGTGATGGGATATGCATTGGTATGAGATCTGTGTGTGGGGATGAGGGGGATATAGGTAGAATAGCAACCAATGGCCCAGATTCAGCCCCTGACAACCCTGCCTGTGTCTCAAGCATATGTTCATCATCACTGCTAGAGTCTGTGGGGACACTAACATCAGATGGACCGCAGAAGGGTAACACACCTACATCACCTGTGAAGGCAAACAAAGACTATACAGTACAATACAGACACACACAGACACACACAGACAGACACACACAGACACACACCATGCATGTGATTTGACAGAAGGCATGCAACATGCATGTGATACAGCAGACAGCATGCAGCTCAGACAATAATAGTGGTAGTCATCATACATCCCTGGGTTGCACACAACAGCATGCATGTGTCATAGCAGAAGCCATGCATTTCACACAATCATGGTAGTAAGCATGCATCCCTGAGTTACACCATGTGGAACAGCACAGGTTAACAGTACACGGCTGATGTGTGGCATATGACCTTGACAACAACATGTAGTATGACATGTAATCTGCTGACGTGTGCATTGACATGCATACATGTTTAACACAATGGTGGCCTGTCACATATACAGTGAGGTAATGATGTCACATTGCAGTGTTGTCTGTCTGCCCTACAGATAAAATGCACATTTAGATGTGCATGACCATTGCAGGGTATTATGAGGCATCTATATTGCTATACAGTGTGAAATACAGACACAGTGCCATTGCATGGAATCATGAGGCATCTCTATTGCCATACAGTGTGAATTACAGACATAGTGCATAGCCATGACTGTGTGCATACACAATTCATATATACTGTGGATTGTGACCCACGTCACTGAGGTGTATACACACTAAACCATGATGTGGAATGTGTGACACAGGTCACCAAAGGCCATACGGATGACACCCCTGCACATCTGCAAACATATTTTAGCTGCCTGGCAGCCATGTCCACACATGGCAGACTTGTCAATACACCATGTCACACATGACATTTGTGTACCACACATATGAGGTGCACGGCTGATAGTGATGTCCAACAGCAGCAAGGGAAATGTACTGTATATGTGGCCTGATCTGGTTGTCTGTGTATGTATGTGGATGCTGTACAGGTGACTACTGTCATGCTGTGGCACAGTCATGATGTTCAACACAACTTATGTGGTCGAATAATGTTATGCCTCCACAAGCTGTGCACAGGCCTGTAGGATGTCCAGTGTTCCACATCTGCAATATAACCATTCAACAAAGGCTATAGTTGGACCATGTGCAGCCAATGTACAACAGGGTGTACGCACAAACACATCACACCAACTGTGTGTTGCTACATGTCTCTGGCCATCCTCTATAGCCATGTGTGAACATGTGTTGGCCAAATGGTTGTGATGGCCATCTATCTCACATGTCTGTGTTGTCCCATATGACATACACCTATAGATGTCATATACTCCCCTGTCCACAGGGTTATGCAGACAAAAGGTTGTATGTTTGGTATGTGGAGTATGTTTTATGGGGTAGTAAGACAATGTTGCAGCCGGCCCACTACATGTCATGGACATGTCAGATGGCACATCACAATGTGTGCACTCATAGCAGGGGCATAATCCACAATGGTGAATCCTTTGTGCTGCTCATATTCCAGCTCACTGTGTAGTACTGTTTGTGTACCCCACATGTGTAGTTCTGATGTGTAGTATATGTTCCTACATTGAACAACACCTCCACCATTGTATGCACAGCTGTCCACACATCTAGCAATGACAGTTTCTGAGGATTCATGTTGGTGTTTCACTTAGTTTATATGTCTTGCACATGGGTAGCCATTGTGATGGATTGCAGATGTGACCTGTATATTGTGACTGGACCATACATTATGTGTACATGTGTTAACTGGCCACATGGCGAATAGATCTGTGCATTAACATGCTTGATACTTATAACTGTCTCACCTGCAGTGGCCTGCTGTCTTAGCAGAATGCCAGAAGTACCTATATAGGGGTGACACAGCAGTATGATCATTATCCACACAGCTACAGGGTGCAATGCACATGTTAACACATTCGCCAGTACCATAGGATATACTATGGATTATGCACATGTGCATACACAGAGTAGCATACTATAGTATGCGGCCTGTGTGTATACATGCCTTGCATATGATGTTACATTACATATTGTACAGTGACACATGCAACTATATGGGATATAATAGTTATATGTGCAGTAGTGACTTACCAGGCAACTCCATGCTCGGTGGTTGAGCGACACCCACCTCCACGATGTCAGCTAAGGCTTGTGGATGCTGTTTTAACAGTGTCCCCAGGTTGGCCAGTAGCTCCTCGGTACGTGTGAGTGGAGACTGGGTTGTGGCGCACCACCTGTTGCACCTTGTTCCCTGGTGATTGCATTCTTATGCTGTTTCGTACGTCTGATCAGGTCCATGCAGTGTCTGTGCACCTGCTGGTATGTGCGGTTATGGTCACATACATCATTAACCCTCCTGCAAAGTTCCTGCCACAGGTCATCCTGCTGCTGTGCATCCTGTGGCACATGGCTAAACAGGACATTTTAGTTGTCTTGGAGGTAAGGTATAAGGGCCTCATCCTCCAAGTGTGTATAGGCTGGGAGCCTTGCTCACGGCATACCTGGAAGACATAATGATGGAGACAGGTCACAGTATCTCAGAGATGCACAGAGATACAGCTGCACATACATGTGCATCACATTTATTACATATAAATAGTTGTCTTTGCAAATCTTCATGACACTGACACCTCTGACATGTTTGTGTCACACACATGTGACACCCAACAGGGATTGGATATTATCACCATATATGTGTGTCACCTGATTACATTGCTCATACTCCATGTGGATGCTGGCTTGATGTGGGCATGTCTGTTTGCCTGTACTGGTGTTCTTACCTATCAGCACATGCCTGGATTTGTCCACATTAATGCTGTCGACCTTGATGCTGTGTATATGTCACATATAAACACATACACTTCCTTAACTGACATAACCTGTGACAATGCAGACATGCATACAGAAGCCTTTACATGCATGTGTTTTGCCATATATATCTACATGGCACTGTACAGCAGTTCAACATCCTGCCACATATCGCCTGTGTTGCACATGTGATACACATGGGATACTGGCTAGCTTGATGGTATTTGCAGGGATGGTTATCAACTATAGCATGTACAGCCAAGGTGATCTAGTAGTCTGTATGCCCTGGGCCATGTATGAGCCTAGGATGTAAGGTTACCTAGCTGTAGCTGACAACCGTGTTTCCAGTGCCAGGTGAAGCAGTGCCTTATAACTGATCTACACGGTTATGATAAATCTACCATGCAGTCATCACACCATGTCTGACAGAGGTGAAATGTGCAGCTTTGCTGTACAGGATTGTATAGTATGGCAGGAGTTTGTAACATGTGTGGCACAAGGATCTGTCCAGCATGTGGCGATCCTTGTACTAGGAAGGTGGATGTCCATGACGTATGTATTTCAGATCAGGATATGTACATGTAGCATGTCTAACATTACAGTGTTGGACATGTCTTTATGCAGGGTAGGCATCATGCTACATATTGGAGATGAGGATTGTGAAGGCTGGTGTCAGCCATCCAAGTATGACCAATACCCCTTAAAGGTGATATGTGATCGGATATTGGTCACTTGAGTGATGCGTATGGCTGTACAATGATCTCCATGTTCATGGATGGCACCCTGTCATGACTATGATTGCCTCTTATGACTACCTAATAGGCTTGGTGACGTCACTAGCTCAGGGAAGTAAACTGCACAGCAGCATCCCTTACACACAGTGTCCATTATGTTGACCGCTGCCTAGGTGATAGTTCATGGGTACAGGGTTATTAACCTAGTGGTGACAATGCAATATGCAGCTGTCAGATTGTGCACATATGTCACACACCTCACCCATAAAGCCCCTTCTGTATGTTGTCAACAACACTGAGTCAGCTATTGCTCCTAGGTCATAGCCATTCACATGCTTTTACATAGGCAGATGCCTCCCATTGTCTGTGTGGTATGGGCTACAATGAGGGGGGAGTACAATGAATTAACCCTGTTTACTGTAGCTGGCACTGGTGTGATATGCACATATTACTCAGACACCTTTTGTAGTGTTGATTCTGACATACAGATGTGCATCTAGTATACTGAGTGTAGGTGGAACACAGTATGGGTGATGATGTCCTGTGACCTGTCACAGGTATGATATGCAGTGTGAAATCATCTGTACTGTCATCTACATCTGTACTGCTAACAACATATACGTTGATTAAGGTTCATGGACTTTCAGACCAGACTCAGCAAGGTAGTAGTGCAGTGCCTCCCATCATGAGTGGTGTCTCCACTTTGTGAGTTCTGATAACTGTTGGTGTGCACCATTCAGTGTTTTCACAGACTTGCATGTTTTACATGATGTGTATGTGTAGAGCAAACTGTTTTTCCATATGTGTATGATACAACCAGGAATGTGGACAGGTCCCATGCAGCCTCAGCGCACCTTGTACCATCATAGTTATGGTTACAGGGGCTCTGTAGTGTACATGGATATGTGACCGTGTACCTGTTGGGGGGGCAGTGTGTTTATGTTATCCAACACCCCATCTGTATTGCTTATTCATGTTCAGCACTTGTTCAGAACATGTAAGCACATGAGCTACTAATTACAATAGCACTCAGTCCTCCTCATTACCTACAGGTAAACACTGTTTGTATTTACATTTCCCACTTGCTTAGAGTAAAACACCTCTTGTACACACTTTCCTCACATATCTAGTGGGAAATAGATAAATATTCAGGCATGTCCAAGTGTCAATTCCCAGTGTTATCACCTGTCTATATGATGAATATGGGCATCATATGGCATTATAGAAATTGTCTTGTGTACACAGTCAATGCTCCCCTCCTAACATACAACACTACAATCTGTGGGAGATGCACATATCTAGCCATGCTGGAGGTAAAGCTCTCTCCAGCCCAGACTAAACCTGACAATCATGTGGGAATGTTAAACATTTGTACCACACCACACTCATCACATAGTCTCACTAGATCTCCACCACCACAGGCCACACATAGTAAGACTACAATATTTGCAGAGCCTTTCAATACTACTCTGTCTAAGCAACAGAGAACTCCAAAGCAGAAATGCAGGCAGCCCCCATCCCCCAACACAACACCAATAACTTATAGCCCACAGACTTAGTGTGCCCAACAACCACAGCCAATAGTGCGATATAACGTACCCAACACACTAGTTATAGGCAATTCTATAGGCGGTCACACTGATGTCCCACTCACCAGGCTACACAAGGAGATAGTTACTGTCAGCTGCTTGTCGGGTAACAGGATCCGCTACATAACCTATGCACTCAGGTCACTCCTCAACAGGTACAATATGACTGTGTCATTCTCCATGTTAGTGTGAATGCCCTGAGATGTACCTTCCTGGACTACATGTAACAAGACATGAAATAGCTCTCCAATCTTGTAGCTCAGGCAGGTATTGCCCTAGCCCTGAGTAGCATTCTGCCATCGTCCAGACTGATAACTCAGTACAAGGACAAAATGATTTACTTCAATAATTGGCTATGATTCTGGTGTCATTCCAAGGGTATCCAGTATCTGTCTGCTTTAAATGACATGGTCAACAGAACATGATGCTTTGGCACAGATGGCCTGCACCTGTCGGCCCTGGGATTCCGGATAATGGCTAAGGCTCTTGCTGCTCCAATAGTGCCTGTTTTGGGCATGGTTCAAATATTATATTCACCACCATAACAGGAACAGGCAAGCAAAATCTGAGGGTAATGCTACTCAATGCTTGATGTCTTCATCTCAATCACACTCACCCGAGGCACTCCTTGTAATGGACCACTTCGATATCTGTGCAGTGACTGGGACCTTCTTCTAGGCTCCTGAGAGCACCCCTGCACTACCAGGTTATTACTCATACCACACCTTTCAGTCATGTAACCAGGACCGAAACACCCATGGCGGAGGTGTGTCCATATTTCCTAAGGATATCCACACCTCCAGGCTAGTTGCTTAGCACAATGCATCAGAGGTTATCCAAGTGCAACTAACTCTGGCCATAACTGCTATACAAATTGTAACTTGCTACAGATCCCCCACCATACCCCCACGGTTAATGGTCCTCACTTCTTGGTGTACTGGAAAGTAGGGTTCAAATAGACTCAATACTGATGTGCGACTGACACTACCCCACCATTAACTGGGATACCTACTCATGTACCGACACATTAGGCCAACGCTTTCTGGGATTCATAACCTCCAATCACCTGGATCAACCTATCCACACCACCACCAGGGCCAACAATATCCTAGACCTGGTCATTACCAACATGTGTGACTGGTGTTCCACACCTGGGGTTATCTCCTCATTGGTCAGATACGAATGTACTCTAATCATCCTTGTTATCAACATCCCGGCGCCACACACTTTACGGAAAACACAGTACAATATTTCTACAAGCCAACTTCAGGCTTCTTATGACAGCAGTAGTAAACATCATGACACCCGTGCAGATGGACAATACAGTTACAACTGCTGAATCTTACACAACTGCACTTAATTAGCACTTATACGACAGCATGGATCATGCTATCCCAAACAGAACAATGACAGTACCCACCAGAAAACGGAGGCCACTCTGGTGGTCCACTGCCATGGACATAATGTACAACAGAAGGAGGAGACTGTTGCAAAGTAGAGTACAATCCCATGAGTGGAGGAACTCCCTGGTCAGCCTCAGTAGGAATCTGAGGTCCCTTATCACATCCTCCAAAGCTAGCTACGTAAATATAACCGTGACTAATTCCAATGACTACCACAAAGCATTCTAGAGGTATGTCACTACTCTTGATGGCGATACCCACATCTGCTCTGACATACAGCAGTAAGGCACGAACATTACAGAACCGATTGATATTGGCAACATCCTGGCAGATCGGTTCAGTGCTAACTTTACACCCCTCCCACACCCTAAAGGGCCCATATCTATACAGGAACGATGCAGAGTCCCTGCAATCACAACTACGCAGTTCAAAACTACACTCTCTAAAGCCAGGAACACAGCATCCATGTGACCGTACAACATCCCAGGCTGCGATTTCCACGAACTTCAGAACAAAATGGCTCCCCACTTGGAAACCATATTCACTAATAGCCTTGCATCAGGCATTGTGGCCCCTGAATGGCACACAGCAACAGTTATCACACTCCACAAAAGTGGTACCACAATGGATCAGGGGAACTATTGCCCTATATGCCTGACTAGACTGTTCTGCAAGGCTATGGAGCACATCATCATGGATCTCATTCACAGAGACATTGGTGGCCTCCAAACCTTTGATCCCACCCAGTTTGGATTTGTTAGGGCCAAACCATGCCTCCTAAACCTGGTGGAGTCCTTTGAGACAGTTACCAAGGCAGTAGATGGGGGTAAGGAGGTCCACACAGCCTACCTTGACCTCTCAAAGGCTTTCAACACTGTTCCCCATTCTGGTATTGCCAACATACACATCCACCTGCACATTAACCCCTACGTCACGAGATGTTATGCAAAGTGGCTCATGGACAGAACCCTCACAGTGAGGCTAGCATACCCTAGGTCCTACTGTAAATCAGTTACAATTGGCGTCCCCCAGGCCTCGGTCATAGGGCCTCTCATGTTCGGTATATGCTTCTCTGAGGTACAGGCTAGTACAGGAGGACTTACCCTGAAAAGGTTTGCAGACGACTGCAAACTAGGGGCCATGATTGATTCCCCAGCTGATACAGACACCCTCCATAAGGGTATCACTGGGTCGGATACCTGGTGTCAGTAACATGGCCTCAAGCTGCATGCCACAAGGTGCATAGACATCCCCTTTGGATTACACCAATCACCCATGGACTATCACATAGGTGGTAGTCCCCTACATACATAAGACATAATAAGGGATCTTAGAACCCAAGTAGATAGCATTCACTCCTTTGATAACCATATTGTCAAGGTGGTGTGGATATCCTTCTACGTCCCCCCCCCAATCTCTAATAGGTTTGTAGCCAGAACAAAGGCAGCCATCGTGCCTCTCTACTCATGACTTATGAAACACATTAAAAGGTACAACACCCCATTTGGGATGTACCTTACGAGACAACAGGAATGGCTTGAAATACCACACCATTACCACACCAAGAGGAATACTGACCTCCGAAGGATGACGTATACAGCCCAACTACAGAAACCCCAACTGTACTTGTTTGCATACCGCATACTTAGAGGTGATCTCTGCTGAACATACAAGGCCCATGTCCAAAACAGTATTGATGGATATGCTCCACATAAGCAAAAGCACCTGAGAGCCACATGCTCTGGGATATGTAACTAAATGCAACGATGACTAGGACGTGCTGGAGGGATACATTCCTGACCCAGACACTCACCATGCTTTGAAACATGACTCCTATGTACATCAGGCAGGGACCCTCACTAGTACTCTTCAAGAGATACCTCAATGGGTGGATGGGAGACAGACATGTACACCTGGGATCACTGCAATGGCTCTGCTGTACAGAGGCACAGGAAACAAATGGCTCTGCTGTTCACATGCACAGGACACTAACCTAGGGAGGTGCCGCAAGTCAAAACACTGTAGATAGGCTTACGAATGGCCTTGACCAGACAGCATAGTACCTAACTATGGACCTATGAAGCTATTACATGTCCTTTGTACATGGATAATTGACTAGCTCTTCCATTTCGATTAGCTATCATGCTGATTCACTGTCTGGTGACTACAAGTCATATGTATCTTGTTACTGTGTATTGTACATGCCAGTAGACATACCTGATGTTTGCATAACATAACAGTAATGTTATGTAAAATGTTAGACATATCTGCCTACAATACTGTACATTTCACAGTTTTGCCACAATATCCCACAATGCAAATTATAATTGCACAGCAGGACCACCTTAGACATGTTATTCTCAGTTATATGCCCATACATATGCCTACTGTTACAGTATATCAACATATACTATCCCCTGTTATGGCATGCACTTGTTGGACCAACCCTGCCACTGACAGTGGCTGGAGTGGAATTGTTGTGTTCAAAGTCCTTATATAGCATCCCTTGTGGTGTATGAAGTGTTTACCTTGTGGCCTACAGCAGTACACACAATTTCTACGAGTGTTACTATGCTCAACAATACATCACTACATAATACCTTTTCCCACTATATGCATTGCATACACTTTAATTATTACAGAACAGGCAGTGGCGGCTGGTGACTTCAAATCACAGGGGGGCTGCAGGAGACAGCTGAATGGGTGGGGTCAAGGGGAAGGGGTGTGGTCAACCAGAAAGGGGAAGAGCTATGCACAAAACCACAAAAAACTAACTTTAATTAAATACGCTGCCCTGGGTGGCAAACCATCATTATGAAAGTCCAATCAAGACAAAAATAAGTGTAGAAGAATAAAAATATTTCAATGCATTGGCTGCATGACAGCTTACTTAATATCTAGATGGAAACAAAAGGTTGTGAGGCATGAAAAAATAAATTACTTTTTAAATACATTACTGGAATACCAGTCAAAATCAAATATAAGAAAAAACAGAAGCACTCAACTCAAACCACTTCTCCTTGCACTGCAGTTCTAATTATAATATATTCAGCTTTATTAAAGTACCAAGTAACATGCTGAAAGTAGAAATCTATGTGATGCCCCCACTTGTAAAAATGTTTCTTATCCAAAAAAGACCTGCTGCCTGACAACTTGTTTCATGGGGAAAACATGATAAAAGTAAAAAATGATAAGCAAACAAGAAACAAGCTCAAGATACATTGCTTAAAGGATTACTGTACAGGTTATGGACCACACATGATTGGCATTCTGTTTAATTTACGGGTAAAGTCTGTAGAGATGACTGGAAGTCTCCAAGTGTAATGAGCTTTTTAAAATAATGGAATCCTGTCCTTTAATACCCAAGGCTTATACATTATCTAGTCAAGTATTCTCTGCATGGCAACAACAGAAAGGCTTTCAATGTTGGCAATTCTTTAACAGTATGCTTATTAAAGCTTACTTGCATCTTACGATCTCAGACAAGCTTACCTTATGGTCATTAAAGCATTGCTACTTAAACACAGAGCAACAGGCACTTTGAGTAATAAGCATAAATCTGAGTAATAAGCATAAATCAACAGTACAAAAATATGACAGAAACCAGACCATTCTGAAAAATCAAGGACAGATGAAAAGCCACTGTAGTACTTATGCAGTGTGCCCTCCCATCCAAGGTAGAAACAACTACTCCTTGCCTTGCTTGGACACATCCAGAGTCACTACATGGGGAGTGGGGTGCAACAAGCATGTCACAATTTGAAATCTCTCTGGCTGACTGTGATGGCCCTGACACATTTGTCATACCTCTCAACCTCAAGAGCAAGAAATCTGGACAAAGCCATACACAGAAGTGGGACAAAGGCCCAAAAATAAGGACAATTTTTAAATATTGCTCTAATAAACTTAGAAAGATAATAGAATAGGTCTTGCATTAGTATGAATTTTCTGAAGGGTATAAAATCTGGAACTCAAATGTCTGTCATTTTCTAACTTCAGTCTTTAGTGATTTGTCACTAATTTGCCAAAAAACACAATTTTATGAAAAATGGACCAAAAATGTGATGCAAAAATATAAAATTGACACACAATACAGCTGCTACCTGTCAAAGAAGGGACACTTTAATATTAGTCCTGCTACCTTGAGCAGCTGACAAAATAAAAGAATCTACATGCATTTCAAGTAATCTATAACTTTGATTATTACAGTTATTTCTTAATTGTAAACCCTCCATGTTTTCTTCCAAAATTGCTATTTTGCGGAGGGATTATTAGGGGGAAGAGCAACATTTTGAGCCAAAAATTGGGGACAGTTGAGAGGTTGGCTATGCCTAATTCTATAAAGCAATTTACTTGCATGTACCTCTCAACCTGTTAATGCGGTAAATCTGAACAAGGCCAAATATATTGGGGGCACATATAAACAGTACTAAAAATTGCTCTTGTATAAATTGAGACAGTTGATAGAACAGCTCTTACTTTAAAATGCATTTTTCTGAAGGTTATGAAGTCTGAAACTTATTATTTAGTGAATTAATTCCTAAATGATTTGCCAGAAAATTACAAATTTTATGAAGAACAAACTAAAAATAAGAAGCAAAAATCTATTCATTCTTTGAAAATCTGGACAGTTGGGAGGTATAGTTCAGCTGGGCCTGTCTGAGTTTGCTGCCCTTCCCCCTTGACAAAATAATGGTTGAATGGAGCCTCTGCAGCCATTCCAATGAACCATTACTTGGCTATTTCACTCCATTTACCATAAACACTAATGTGCATACTGCTTTACTTCTATGATGAGTTGGACTTCATTTGAAAGTTTTATTTTGTATTTTACAGCACAAACACTAAGTCATCTGTTAAACAAAGCAATGCAGTCGCACAATGAAAACTTAGCATTAAAACTTCTCTACCCTTGAAACTCACATTCATTGAAAAAGCATTGAAACCCACATTCAAAGAAAATACATTTTGCCAGTGGCAGATAAAGATTAATTTTGGGCTGTTTTCAAATCATAGGCCCCTTGCATATGAAACATACATGTGCTCTTTGATACACCTTCCTCATTGTACTAAAATTATATTCCTTGTACAATACAGTACACTTGTTAGAGGGTGTTTTAAATTTGTTTTGAACATTTTTCCAGTAAGCAATGAAACAAACCATATGCACCCATAATGGCAAAACTGCCCAGTTGAGAACATTTATCATAAAAAGTCTACTCAGACTTCCACAGTCCACCATTATTAGTAAATATACACAATTCTACAGTCCACCATTATTAGTAAATATGCACAATTCCACAGTCCACCATTATTAGTAAATATGCACAATTCTACAGTCCACCATTATCAGTAAATATGCACAATTCTACAGTCCACCTTTATCAGTAAATATGCACAATTCTACAGTCCATTATCAGTAAATATGCACAATCTCTGAAGTAAGTCATCTAAATAATTCAACATTAAAGAAATCTGTAACTAATGAAGCGGTTGCTGCTAGCAATCACCCTTATATTTCATGGTTTCATCGAAAAATAAAGTGTCTGTTGCCCCTCAGGAATAAATTGCCTATATTACATTAAAAAATGATAAGCTAGTAATAATATTGCAAGAGGAAATGGATGGCAAACTGATAACAGACTCATAGTTAGTATCTTCACCAAGGAGAACATTCTCAGTACGGCAGCATCCACCCCTTGTGGGAGTAGAACCCACAGCCTTCTGCATCAAACGCAAGTACACAACCTGTTATGCTACAGTATTAACAAGGGAAAGCACTAAACTTCTACTCCCCTGCAGCTCTCAGCTCCTTGTAAAATCTACTCGATACTCAACTGCATCTCAACTTCGCAGCTCAAGAAAACTGGAAAAAGCCAAAATGTATTGGGGGGGGTCAAAAGCCCAAAAACCAGGGACACATTAAACATTGCTTGTATAATCTTGGAAGGTTGCTAGAATAAAATGTTGTGTTGCCACCATACATTTTACTGCCAAGGTCCCTGAGCAAAAAACAGTCAGAGTAACATACCACTATGCCACATCAGCTGCTTTGTAAAAGGAAGGAAGACTGAAACTTAAATGGCTATCATTTAGTGAATTCAGTTCTCACCATAGCTGTCAACTTCTTAGTACAAAACACCTGGACAAACCCAGTAATGAAGGAATACAGCCCTCAAACATATTCAGTGAATTCAGTTCTTGCCATAGCTGTCAACCTTAGCACAAAAACCTGGATGAAGCCAATAATGGGGGAATACAGTCCCAAAAATAGGGACAAATTTAAAATATTCATCTTATAAACTTAGGAAAAAAGGTTGTGCTACTATGTATTCTGAAGAACATGAAGTTTGAAATTCAAATGCCGGTCAATTTTACTGCTGACAGAACAAAAACAATTTTCAGCAGAGACCCAGGGATTAATACTGCAGACACGTCTTTGTAAAATGACAGAGTACCAGAGCAAATCCACACAAACACAGGGAGGAGATGCAGACTCCACACAGAAGGCACCCCAACCAAGAATCAAACCAGAAAACCTATAGCTGTGAGGCAACAATACTATCACTGCACCATCAAATATGCAAGGAATTAAACATTCAGAAACCTGAAGTCTGAAATTCAAATGCCTGTCAATTTTACTGCAGACAGAACAAAAACAATTTTCAGCAGAGACGCAGGGATTAATACTGCAGGCACGTCTTTGTAAGTTGGCAGGGCATCAGAGCAAATCCACACAAACACAGGGAGGAGATGCAGACTCCACACAAAAGGCACCCCAACCAAGAATCAAACCAGAAAACCTATAGCTGTGAGGCAACAATACTACCACTGGACCATCAAATATGGAAGGAATTAAGCATTCAGAAACCTGAAGTCTGAAATTCAAATGCCTGTCAATTTTACTGCGGACAGAACAGAAACAATTTTCAGCAGAGACGCAGGGATTAATACTGCAGACACGTCTTTGTAAAATGACAGGGCACCAGAGCAAATCCACACAAACACAGGGAGGAGATGCAGACTCCACACAGAAGGCACCCCAACCAAGAATCAAACCACAAAACCTATAGCTGTGAGGCAACAATACTACCACTACACCATCAAATATGCAAGGAATTAAACATTCAGAAACCTGAAGTCTGAAATTCAAATGCCTGTCAATTTTATTTAACATTTGTTAATCAGGGCAGTCTGACTTGGAACAAAAGAACAATTTTCAGCAGAGGCCCAGGAAGAAATAATGCAGACATGTCTTTGTAACATGGGAGGACACAAAAGAAAACCCACACAAACACAGGGAGAAGATACAGACCCCACAAAGAAGGAACCCCAGCCAAGAATCAAACCTGAGAACCTGCAGCTGTGAGACAACAATGCTACTACTACACCATCAAATATCAAGCATTGCAGCATTCACAAACCACAGATATTATGAGGAACAGATCAGATCAAATATGAGGCAAAAATCTGCAATTTTATTGCAAATGGTGGTGGGTAGGGAACTCAAGTCTTTAACACCTGCATACAGGGTACAGGGTTCAAGCCTGAGGTATTCCCTACCACACCACCATGAGCACCTGGGGCATTTTCACACACCCCCCCCTTGTAAAGGTAAAAAGCACATTCAAACAACAAGTACCATTACATGTAAAAAGCACATTCAAACAACAAGTACCATTACATGTAAAAAGCACCATACACTTACCTGTCCGTTCTCACTTCTCCATAATATCCAGCTACCCGTGCAATACTCCAAAGACCCGTGAGATCCCTGAAACTTGAAATCAAACTTACTTCCTTCCCGATGAGACTGTCCTGTTGCAGTCCGGCCCCTATACATAATCCCAGCGAGTCTGTGCACTTTAAAAGTGCACAGATGTCTCCCTGTGTTTCCCTATGGGTCCTGCCTGGAGCATGTGCATAGACGCGCAGTAGTCGGGACTGCTGCGCATGCGTCAAGTCCATGAAATTTTAAAATCTTTTTTTTTTCTATTTTTCTTTCTTTTGAGGGGGCTGCAGTCTGGCAGTCCAATAGCATGGGCCACCCCTGAGAAAAGGTACTACATCCACTGACATACTCAGTGTTCTACATACCTTAGTAGTATCCCGAGTTGATGGTAATATTAACCCTATTCATTTTCTGTTGCAATCCTTGTTGTAACATTTTTCTGGTATGTACATACTGTTTGAATGTATGACAAGCCATTCTTTTATACTTAGATATCAGTAACATTTGATATCCCGCCACCAATTTGTGTTCCTGAGTAGATGATTACATGCACATCAGCTGTGCAGCTACTCCATTAGCCAATGACATGGCAACAGTGGGGTATAATTGAATACTCCACTTGGGCATTGTCCCTTTGCCCTACCTTCGAGGAAGACGGCCTGGATGTGTTGTTTGTGATGAATTGCAGCAGCTATATGGAGACACACAGAGAGATATTAACTTCATGGCCCCCGTGGATTGTGTGTAATGGCTAGAGGATGTAGTTCTACATGCGAGTCTAGCTGTTATATTTATGAACATTGTTACTTCTGCAGGGTTTGTACCTGATACATCTGCAAATGTTTAAGTGTGGCAAGGATGTTTGGGCAGCTCAAGGTTGTGTGGCTATGCATAGAATGTTAGGTGTTTTGAACTGTGCTCACCTGACATCTTTGGTAAACTGTACATGTGTATCATACTGTGCTGTTAATCAGTAATTGGTAACATTTCCTGGTGTACGCACAGCCGTCTGATATGAGATTATTGCAACCAAACCCTGTAACATCGGCGTCTGTTCCATTTTACAACAGCAACAATTTCACATAGGGCCATTATAGTGTGTCTCTGACAAGGTATGTTAAGGCTTCTGCAGATGTCATAGAGTGAGTGGATGTTTGTGATGTTATTACAGTCTGTATTGCAATTGTTTCGGGTGTGTAGGAGATGTAGGTGGGTGTACATAGCAGATGCAGGTGTGTAGGAACTGCATTTATAGATATTCGATATGTGTGTGAGGGCTCCTTCCCTATTTGAAGACCTATCCTTTAGTAGACTAATACTTTGGTAATTGCAGGCTGATTCATTAAGCTATTGTTAATTGGTTCCTGTATAGCATGCAGGTGACGTTGGTCCTCCAATCCCTTCGGAAATGCATCAGTATGTAATGAAATGTTGCTACATGAAAGCTGTCTCATGTATTTCTGTCACAGATATTTGCACTCACTGGAGTTGTGTTGGTGACTGAACCTCTTTGGCCTGGGTTGCCACCTTTTCAAATGGCCATAGTGGGACATTTGCAGGACACACATCAGATTTTAGAGGCCGACACATACCCACAGTCACTACAAAGTATAGAACATTACATATATGCCTATATAAAAGCTTATATTCTTGTAGCGGTTTACTTGCTTATCCTGTTTCGTGTTACATGTAGGTATTTTAGATACAGATGACTATTTTATGCAATAATTACATTAAATATGGAACATGCCAAATGTCTTGAGATTGTAGGACATTAGTATTTGTACTCATTTTGGTCAGGACACTACCACACGTAGAGGGACTGCCCCTCGCAAGGTGGGACAGGTGGTAACCCTATCTTTGGCTCATGTCCATAGCACATATTTGTAATAGTGTATAGACATATATACTCTCCATATCCTTTGTCCATAATGTTCGGTAGTGGCGGAATGTGTGATTGCTATGGTCCATGTTATGCACATATTTGAAGACTTCAACCATTGTATACGGCATACTCATGGATTCAGGAACGCACACACTTCCAACAACCACATTACCGTTCCCAAACCCCACAATACCGAACACTCAATCTCGCGACAGTCAAACTCCCGGAACTGACACAAACACAGAACACACACACGCACGCACAGACACACTGCTACCCATCACATCCAAACAAACCATCCTACACTATGTATGGCCAGGTGGCCATGCCCTCATACACCCCACACCACACTTACTTTAATAATCTACCTCCGAGATAGCACAAACAGACACACGAAGCAAACCCACACACACACACATTACAGTCCCCCGGAAACACACACCACACTCAGAACACACACTTACACACACTACAGCAATCAGAAACACACTTACACACAGTACCTACCTGAACCGCAGCACCAGAAGCACTAACTAAATGTCCCTCAACATCGTGATAATAGTACTCACAGTTCTGGTGTTCCAGTACTGTGGTCTTTTGGTCTTTAAGCCTCATGATTACGCCCATCGGTATGTAAACCATTCAGTATTTGGTAGTATCCTATTTATATGCATGTCCATGGTTGTGTAGATGTTGTTAACCTATTTATATATTTGCATATATATATGTATATCCATATATATAGACATATACCTCTCTATCACCCTTTCTCTCTCTATATTTTATATATATATATATATATATATATATATACAGAGAGAGAGAGAGAGAGCTAGAGAGACAGAGAGAGAGAATACACCTTTCATTGGGTACATGGTGGTGTATACTATTTCCCGAACTCCGCCCTTTTGTGTTTTAACCTGTCACAATACACACCTGCCATTGGTACATCTCAGGTAGCTTAGTGGTAGGTTATTTCGAAGATTGTGTACATGGCTGCGTGTTCTACTCCTGGCAGTGGTCGTTTTACCTCTCAGAGAAGGCAATATTAGTACAAGGGTAAATAACACACATTTCGGTGGTTCTGGCCAGCTGTGCCCGTGATCTGCATGATATTCAGTGTTTTTATTCATTTTATATAATCTGTATTAAATAAGGTTTTCAATCTATGATACAGTTACTCCGTGCTTTTGGGTGTGTGGTATTCTGCAGTCCACAGCTTTTTGTTTCAGTTGTTCAAGTTTGATTTGTTCTCTGAGTTTACGATATTCAGCAAAGGTTAGATGTTGCTCATGTCTGTGTAGTCATGTTTAAACGCCGCTTACCAGCACTTACCAGTGCAAAAAGCTGCTAACATGTACTTAAACGTGCTCTAATGACCTGCATCCAACATCCATTATTCAGGACATCAGAATTACATAACAGCCCTTGCAGGTCGTGGAACCAGGGCCATGAACGACACAGTCAGTGGCTTTACCACTGAGGCATCTGGGATATGTGCAAGTGTTATGGTGTTTAGTATGTAGAGGTACTACGGCTGTTCCTCCATGCTGCAAACAAATGTGTAACTCAGTTGGTGTACATATGGATGATACCTGTTAATGGTATGTCCAAGTGATACTTAATGGATATGGTCCAGCTATGGGAATCCATGTCACAGTGAGCCACACACTGTAATGTGCTACACCTTGCCACAACCATAACTGGAGAATGCTGGGGTGACAGATACCTGTCATGGGTACTCCCCATGCTTTGGAACTACATCTCTGATTACATTATATGGAGCCCCTCATTAACACACCAGGAAATCCTTGCAGAGTGGGTGGGGAACAGTGGTTACACCCCAGGGATCCCACAATTGGCTCTGCTCCACAGAGGGACAGTTAGTTAATCAATGTGGTGGCGACAGCAGACACATTTTGGCTAGGCCTATGAATGCCTTCTGACAGTTAGGCATGTACCTGCCGATGTACCTAGGAACCTATACATACAGTATCAACACATGCTGTTAGCTTAATTTACTGTTCAGGTATTGACTTACCTTGTGCCAATAGCAGTTGGGTGTGCAATAGTTGAGGGCTGCCTATGTAGGATGCACACAGTAGACCACCTATACATGACAATTTACAGGTGGTCGTGTGTGTCACCCATCCCTTTTACTGTGTGTGCAGGTGGGGAAGTGTGTCAGTCCGTAGGGGCCTACACTGTCAGTGTATGTGCTATATGTTCCCTTTTTTCCAAGGTATGGGCATACTGGGCACACCTCCGTCGTCTGCCTACTGGGGATGGCAGAGGGTGTTTGTGGTCTGAATCCCTCTGTGCCTGTGGTGCCCTTGGCAATTGCTGTGGGCTGTGAGGGCCTTCACCATTCAATCCCTGCAGCAGCTGTTTCCGCAGGATCATATTATGTAGCACGGCACATACTATGAAGATGTGGGCACACATGCCTGGAAAATACTGCAAGGCTCCACCAGATATGTCCAAGCAATGGAACCATGATTTCAGCATTCCAAACACACACTCTATGATGATTCTGGTTTGTGCATGTGCTTTATTATGGCATTCTTGCATGGGTGTGTGTGCATTTCTGATGGTAGTCATCATCCATGGCTCCAGTGCATAGCCAGCATCCCCCACAAGGTGGCCATATGGGATGTCCCCTCTGACAAATACCTGGTACAGCTGTGAGGCATGCCAGATGTGGGAGTCATGGTAGCTTCCAGGGCTGCCAGCACACACACATCCATGATAATGCCCTGGGCATTGCACACGACCTGGCAGTTGATGGAGTGGTATCCCTTGCAGTTTATGTAGCATCTACCATGCTCACCGGGTGGTAACTTGATATATATGTGCCTGCAGTCTATTGTACCCAGTACCTCTGGGTAGTCTGCCACATGGTGGAAGAGGCACATATTGCTGGCCAACTCCTCCTGCGTTCGGCGGAAGTATATATGCTCATTGACATGTGGTAACATGGCATCCAGGAACTGGTGGAGTACCCTGGATGCTGATGCCTGTGAGATCCCCATGATGTCTCCAGTTGGCCTTTGAATGGTACCTGTGGCTAGTATTCTCAAGCTTACACATACCTTCATGTCCACTGGGATGGGTTCCTCTCTGTTGTTTCTAGCTCTGAGGCGTGGTCGGCACAGCTCAATGATTTTCTGTATGATGTCACTGTCCACCCTGCAACACTCTACTATCTCCAGATCATCTAGCCCCTGGTAGGTTGCCCTTGGTCTGAACACTCTTCTCCTCCTCCGATGCCTGAGGTGGTTGTCAGCATCATCGTCCACACCACCTTCAGTCTCCAACACATGCTGATGAATCAAAGCTATGGTAGCTCCCAACATGTACATTGTAAAAGTTCCCCGTCTGTTTACACCGATGGTGCAGTGTTTGGGAAAACACGAGTGTGTGTGAGGTGCCTTCATACTTTATACTATTGTGATTTGGAAGCTGATGATGTCATAGGGTGTGTATGTACAATCTGAGCTGCAGGGTATCTTACTTATGTGTTTTACCACAGGTACTGCTATTTTGGGGCTTTTGGTGTTGAATTACACTTGGATGCCATGGATCACCTCTTGCTCTTGCCTTCATTTTTCAATCCAATTCCCCTCGCATTGTCAGGCATGCATCCAGCAGCCTGCTTTCTTGTTTTGTACTTTCCCAACCCAGGATTGTATGGCAAAATGTGTTCTATAGCCGATCTGCTGCAGGTTTGCTTTGCTCTGCTGTGACAGTTCTCTTTTCTTTGCAATCCGGCACCTCTCCTTTCCTGTTCTGCAGATTGCTGCTAGCAGCCTTGTTAGCTACCGTCAATGGCCCACTGTGAGTTAATAGGTGTTAATTACTCAGTTGTGCTCCAATTACCCTGCTGTGGCATTTCCTTATTGCCTTCCCATAAGCTTCCTGTTTCAGCTGTGGTGTGCGCTGCGCTCAGCCGTTTACCGGGTTTCGAGCACGTTGTCATCCACATACATATGTGCTTTCGGTCACCTTGTGTGCTCTCAGCTAAGCAAAGCTATGGCTACATCCACATCCCTATCCTGCGGCTTTGCTTAGCAATGGGCAACCTGGATTAGCAATGCTCCAATGTGCTTACAGCTACGGTGGCACACCCCTCTCCTGATGTCATGTATACCTCCAGGCCACTCCTCGGTGTTATACTGTTACACTGTGTGGTACAGCCTTACACTGGCAAGGCATTTGCAATTCAGTATTACTTGCCTCATTTGCATGGCATTGAAGACTAATTCATAGTTACCACGCCGAAAACTGTCACAGACCCTTAGCAACCCTTGTGCCTTGGTTGTGGTGTAGCATGCATACCATTGACTATTATGACAAAATCATGATTTGTGTTACATTGCAGTTTTAGGACATCTGTATATATTTTCCTTGTGTTCCTGATTGCGCACACATGCCCTGCGGTTGTACTTTGCGTTAGTGTGGTCATGACATTAAATGTTATTTTTTATGTGTTGTGCATGTTTTTTATGCCATTGGCTGTATATTTAGGCATTGGCATATGTTAACTTTGTAATACGTAAGTTTGGTCCGCTTTCATGGCTCCGATGTTCTGTTTGAAAAAATGTAAACCGTTTTTTTTTGGTTTACATTTCTGTATGCTTACGCTACACATGCATCACTTCATGAATCGCTATGTACCTTCATTTGCATGCTGCACTACTGCGCATGGGGTGATTAGCATACATGCACCGAGAGCTGTGCAGCTCTGGCATACGTTGGTAGTGCACGTGGAATCGGATCGTACCTGAATCGCTTGGCGGCCGTATTTGGCATTAGAACACCTATGCTATGCCTGCACCTGGCGCAAGCTTCATGATTCCCGGGGATAGTGTATAAAGAAGATGATAATAATGAAGGTGAGGAATTAGTACTGGAAACAAGTGAAGAGAAAGATACTGGTTTGAAAATAGTAAGAGGAAAAGAAAATGTAAAAGAGTGATTATGGTAGAAAGCAAGAAAAAAGACAAGCTGTGAGATGGAAATATATACATTTTGAAATAATTTGCAAATTTTATTAATAAACATTAATTGCATAAAAATATCAAAAGAAGGTTCAGTGTACTGGAATGGTGTATGTTACTTGATATGCATGTAATTATTGTAGAGAACACAAGAATCTTAATGAAAAAGGAAAGGACACAAATGGAAAAGTTATGGGCTGGGAGCATTGTATGAAACATAGGATTAGATACATGTTCAGGGAATGCTGTGTTGTGTAATGAAACTGTTTAGGTCTTAGATTATACTTCAGTTGAGCTAGGTAGTGTAAAAATGTTATATACAAGATATAAAAAGAGAGGCTGCTGACTGAACTGAAGGCCTTATCTGACACCTGTGACAGGGTGACATTTTTGTCACTTTGTTGTTGTCTTTTAGAACTAGCTGCTTTCCCTGATTAGGGCATGTGAGGCAGAATCTTCTCAGTCTCTACATTGCCATCAGTTTAAGAGAGCCTCTTATGAATCAAGAGGGCCACTACTTTTTTCAGGATTTTAAGTATTTAAATTAGATGTTAGAGTTGATGTAAGTTATTGTTTAAAATCATTCAATTTATGGAAAAAGCAATCTATTTGCTATTGTTATTAAGTTGTCATTTATTGTTTTTACGAGCAATGCCAAAGACTCGGCATTTTAATCATCTAAACCTGAATATGTTGATGCACTTAGATTTTTGTAAATTTGTGAATTTGTAAATGAAATTAACTTAGATTTTACAGATGAAGCTTTTCTCTCCATGCCATCAATGAAAATGGGTTATACCCAGTCAGATATTCCCGGTCAACAAAGACAAATAAATAATTAAATACATAAAGATTATGCTGTGCTCTCTACCATGTTTTATTAGTACCATTTATCTGTTCTTTTCTTTTATGTACAATGCCTTGGATTATACATGTTTTTACTGTAAATAAATAATATAAAAAGAAACAGACACAGGCTCTGCCTGATATGTAAATGGATTCAGTTCCTATTCAAGAAATGGGCGATCCTTTGGCTTAAGATAGATGTTATACTGTCTGGTATAGTTGATGTGGCTGTATAGTATTAGGTCTCTAGATTGGCTGTTCACTTTTTTCACTGGCTCTGTTTAGATAAAGGGGGTCTAAGAGTGATAGATCATTCAAACCACAGAAATATAAGAAGATATCAGTTCTGTAGAGTCTATGTGACTTCTTTAATGGGTTAGGACTTTTGTGGTATCAGAGCACATAATGATATTGAGACTTAAGACCTTTTTCATGAGGAAATGCTGAGATTTTTTATGTTGGTTTAAGTGTTCAAGGAGATACCAAAGGGGCCATTATATTCTATAATGGGCCTAATATGGAAGGAATAAAGTGAGACTATAACTGTTTTGGAATTTTTTGAGCTATCACAAAAAGTAAACTGTGCCAAGTACATGGACTTCCAAACTACAGCAGATATGTGGTGGTCAAAGGAGACATTGTCATCAACATAGATTGATGATTTCCTGATGACATGTGAGGTTTAGGTAGTACATGACAAAGGTATGGACTGGAAGTCATGTGAGATACCAAAGGAACCAGATACATTTCCTGATGCTTAGGAAAGTCTATGATTAACACCCCAAGCATTTGTTTGGTCTAGCCCTTGCTGGAGAATGTGATTATCAGAAAAGGATTTGATAACCACACTCAGTTTGTAATCATCACCAAAGTCTGTTAACAATAATCATTTGAATATCAGCATTCATATCACAAAAGTTTAATCCAAAGATCATCACTGTGACATTTTTCCATGCTGAACAAATTCCTCATGTTAATCACCTGTGTTCTGTCAGATAGCCAATTATTTATCCAGCAAACTATAAATGGGATAATTTTGGATTATAGATATGGTCAAGATGTCATGTGAATTAGGGAAAAAAATTGCTCCAGGGGGTACTCATAGCAATATGGAGAGACAGACATATCCCAGATTACTGGAGAATAAGCGTACTATCACCAGTGTACAAGAACAAAGAACATTCATAAGTGTGGGCAGTACAAAGGTAGCAAACTCCTGCACCCCGCATGATTGTTCTGGAGAGGGTAATTGATAAACGAGTATGCTGAGTTGTAGAGGGTGATTGATAAATGAATATGCCAAGTAGTAGAAAGTAAAGACAGGAGATAAGCAGTTTAGATTTAGGTCAGGATGGAGCACAACTAACCCAATGTTTGTAGTGAGACAGATAGTTGATAAGATGTTAGAGAAGAGGAAAGAATCTTGATTGGGCATTCATAGACTTGGAGAAAGTATATGACAAGGTCCCAAGAAAGCTGATTTGGGCAGTCCTGCAATGGTTCCAAGTGCCAGAAATGTTGATAGAAACATTGATAGAATTAGTGCAGGCGAAGTACAACAGTGTCTGGACTCACAGAGGGGTTCCCAGTGGGAGTGGGAACTGTTGATACTGGAAATTAACTACATTAGTAAACGGATTATACGTGAAAGATCAACAAAGTTGCCATATGCAGATAATGTGGCATTAAAGTCATACTCGGAGCAAAAACTTTGCCAAAGATTACAGGAATGGAATGCAAAACTGAAGGTACATGGGATGAAACTGACTACAGGAAGTTGTAATGACAGGAAATGTGGGAGTCAGAAAAGCTGAGAATTGAAATAGAAAGGAAAGAGAAGAAAAGGTTAACCGTTTCAAGTATCTAGGAAGGGTGGTTGAGGAGAAGGGCAATCTGAATGAGGAGGTCAAAACTAGAAATAGAGGGGCTGCAACCAACTGGCATGGAATATCAGGGGTAGTGTGTGACAAAAGAATGCCAAAGAAACTGAAAAGTAAAGCGAACAAAACAGTGCTGTGACCAGTACTACTCTATGGTACAGAAACCTAGGCAGTGAAGGCAAAGCAGTTCAGGAAGGTAGAGATGTTGGAGATAAAGTGCCTGAGACAGGTGGTAGGATTTACACTGTGGGACACATGAATAAATAAGGACATCAGAACAGAGGTTCAAGTAGCTCCATTTGCAGAGAAGGCCAAGTAAATATATTATGGTGGTTCAGGCACACGTGCAGAAAATCAGTAGACAATCTGATGAAGAAGATTTGGCAGAGACAGGAAGAAGGTGAGAGGTAATGAGAGCAGCTAGTAAAGACTGAATTGTGTGAGAGAAGACCGAAGACAGTCAGGCTTTTTTTTTTTTTGAAAATTGTAGGAGAGTAATATTGAATTGATAGAGATGACAACAGTTGACGTGACACTCTGACCCAATGTAGAAAAATAAGCAAAAAGAGGGATGATGATGATGATTTGAGTATGGGAAGTTTATCAATAATCCTAGCAGAAGAGTAGAGATGAAGTCCCAGGAAAGGTCCAAGTAAGCTGTATGCTCAATATCATTGGGCTTGGTATCCCTTTTGAAGATTTCAGCCAGGTTGAACAGAAGATATCAGCCTGTTAGCATGCTGAACAAGTGTACATTAAGGAATATAAGTTAAGCTATCAAATTGTTTATTATCTTAGCTATAATAGCTTCTACAGGCTTGCAAATGATACATGTGAGACTAATATATCTATAATTCTCAGGGTATGTAGAAGCATCACCTTCATGCAAGGCACCACAAAAGCTGTTTTCTACACCTTTAGGATGTAGCCAATGAAGAGGCTTAGAATGAAGACTTGATGGAGGGGTTTTGCTTGTTGGGATTTATCACTTACCAACGGACATCCATAGACACTGTCTAATGTACAACATATGGAGGGATAGAGATGTCAGAACATCAATGGGATGAAAAAATAGGAAAGGTAAAGAACATGATTAAGTTATGCTGTGTATTTCATGTTTTTTGTTGTTTGTTTTTAAGCAGGATTATTTAGTGAACAGTGTTGTTATAGGTGTTCTAAGTTATATGGTAGGAGTTTATTTTTTTTTACTGGAAAGGTTGGAGAAAGAATTAATTCAAATGTTTTTTTTTTTTTTCTGGGATCAGGGTTTAACCTTATCAAGAAGGGTATTATTTAGAATGACATAAAGAAAGGAGATTTAGTTTTATTACAACCAGAAGGTAAATTGGCATATTTATGCATGTATTAAATTGAAATGAATTATAAAGAATGGTAATGCGATGCAAGTGCAAAAATTAATTGAAATATTCAGTTGTGTAGAAAAGTATAGAAAAAAGTAAAGGGCAATTGATAAAAACTGGGAATGATACAGATGCAGTATTGAAGGAAATAAATATACTGTATAGAAAATTAATATTGATATTGCTGAAAAGAAGACAAAGGAATGGAAAGAGAATTTTATTCTATTAAATGTGTGGGAAGGGTCTCAGAAGAATAGAGGTGAGGCATTTATAGACAACAATCGAAGGATAAACTCCTTTGTAAAGTGATCATATTTTATGTCAAGTCTGCCTTTGCGTAAACTTCTTGTTAAAACAGAGATGGATATATTCTGAGAAAAGAAAGCTGTGTGTAAAGTATAATTATTCAGCAAAGGAAACTGTTTAAGTATATAGGTAGTTTTTTTTGTTATGTTTGAAAAGTATGTTAGATACGATTTGTATGGCACTTATGGTGAAATTTATGAAGAAAAGGAAAATGAAGTAGATAAAATTTGTACTGCATGTATTTATATCTGTAGAAGTATAGATATGTGCAGAACTAATATGCAATAAGTAAAGGAATTTAAGTAAACATTAATGACAGCAAAAGGCGAGTGATTGAAGTTTGAAATGTAGATTGTGATATCGACAATTGTTTCTATGGACATGTATGTAATTTGATTTTATAGTGTAGATTATCAAAGTAGAGATGTTTTGTTTCAATAAAGAATCACTTCCTTTTTCTAAAAGTTGAAAAAATGCAATGCTTTTTTCAGAGAGAGATTTGGCAATGTAAGACCATGTCAGAAAGTTGGAGTAGTTGCAGAGTGATGGGAACAGTAGGAATAGTGTTGATTCTGAAAATTAAAATGACTTGGAAAATGCTGGTGATACCAAGGTTATTATGAATTGTGAAACTCTTAATTATTGAATTGCAGTCTGGCAGCAGGTATGATGAGCTGATGTAGCAACTTGATGAAGACAAAGAAAGCAATACTTCCTTAAGGAGAATTATGAAAAAAAGGAAAGTGTACTGTGGTTCAGTTTTGATTCACTGCCTATAGAAGGTCAGTTGGCATGTGTTGTAAGCATGGAGCACTGAGGCAATTACTTTACAAACATTTAGCAAACAGGAGGAAGGAGACAATAGCAGGTGTTAGAATGGAGCTCAAGGGAAAGAGAGATACTTTACAGCTGAGTACAAAAGTGTTGCAATTCATTTTTTTTTTTTTTTTTTTGAAACTGTACAAGATCATTCATTTTGTAAAAATGCTTTGAAGACATTGGGAGTAGTGATATAGCATGAAAGGGCCAACATAATAGTGATGTAGCATGGAAGAGCCAACATAAGACTAAATAAGACTGAATAATTTTGAAAAATGAAACTTCATATGTGATTTATAAAATATTTCATGAACTATTAGAAAAAGCACCATAGGCAAAGTGTAGATTGTAAATGTGTGTTGTAAACGAAGGAAATTAATTTCAATTTAGAACTACAAATGTTACTGAATTCTTGTTAAAATGTTTTATTATGAAAAAAATGATTGCTGTATGTATGATACAGGATGCAGACAGTTTTTGACTTAGGCCTTGACAGTAGTTCTGGACTTAGTTAAAAAATGGAAGCATTTAATAGAACATATTAATAGAACATATTTTCCTGTCACCAGCTGCAAAAACTGTTATTTCTGTGGGGATGTGGAACAATCATTTCAAGCATATGAGACCTCAGTTTAATGTATCCTCTGAAAGATGGTACACTCAAGATTAATCCATTTTTATTAAGAAAATGCAAATGTATATGAAGGAATCAAAACATGAAACAATAACATAGAACATAACAAAAGGCAAACAACGATATTAGGTAAGAAAATAAAAAATAATATAAATAATGTGTTACTTTATCATATCACTCAATCCCCATTTAGTTAGCCAATGGTGTAGTCTATAAATGATGTATGGAACTGAATAAGATTTTGAAGTTCTATATTCGTAGCATCTGGCCTGCCACAACAGAAATAATGCCAAAACTAGAATAAATCCATCCTAGGAAGAACAGAGTCCCAAAGCCGTCCGTAGTCACCATATAAACATTTTGAAATATTTAGTGGAAACAAAAAAGGGACCACAAAAGTCCATTGAACAGCTTTCCAAAAGGGAGTAACTCGTTGGCAATGTAAAAATATATGTTCAGACATTTCAATGTTAGTGCAATTGGCACGAAAACAAGAGCATATCACCCTTTTCATTCGATTCTCAGCTGGAGCGCCTTCTGTGTGGAGTCTGCATGTCCTCCTCACGGTCAAGTGATGTTTAAAGACATGCAGCTAGGTGCTTGCGTGAATGGGCATGCCTTCTTTGAAGGTTGGGCGTCAGGCAGTATAGAGAATGCAATATCACAGACTGGAACTTCAAGGTTGTTGAAATGCTGTATTGTTGATTCTGATTCTTTTGTACAATTTAAATTATGAGGTGTATAATTAATAAGTGAAGTTTTTGCAGGGTGTGAATACTATATTTAAGATTGTAAGGAGGCAAGAAAAGAAAATGGGAAACAGGGTTATAAAGGAAAGATGAAGGAGGGTGTCAGATGTATTAACCAGGAGATACACAACAAGATTGCCGTGATATTATGAGGTGTTGCCTTAGACGGGCTTTGAAAACTTGTTGATTTTATAGTAGTCTGAGGGTTGGTGGGAGGACACTCCAGAGGTTAGGTGCGCAATAGAAGTATAATGAATCTCCTGCTGCATTTTGGGATTTTTTGATAGACAGCAATAGCTTTTGAATGGAGAGCTCTTCTGAAGAGATATTAATGAAAGCATACCTTTTAGTGCAGGATACATATCAGAGTTGCATATTAGACTATGATCAAATAAGAGATGAGTATATTGAAGATGATGAGGGAGTTTAATCCAGTCGTTATGTTTAATGGCTAGACAGTGATGAGTTCCATAGTGTGTGTTAGCACCAAATTCAGCTATTTTACCATAGCATTCCTCAAGCTTTGCTGGTATACTAGTCTGTAAATTTGTGAAAAGTGGGGAGGCATACAGTAGGTTTGGTAGAATGTATATTTTTGCTACAGTCAACCTGGTTCTTTCAATGCTGATTTGGTATTAGTGTAATCCACAATACTGGCTATGGTTTGAAATGACTTATTCTAAACTCCACCATGCACTGGGTGACTAGGTGTCCAAATAATGGTAAAATATCCCTTGTAATTCATAAGAAATAAAGTCTCCTGTGCAACAAGAATGACATATCAACCTGGATCCATTCTGCAGCTTGCCTTACAGTACCTGATATTCGTATACGGGGTATAAACCTCCAAATGCTCACAGGCAATGAACTACTGCTAGAGATGCATGACATGATGAGTGTGAACTGCAAAAATATTCACAATATACAGGCAACACTCTGACTTACTGAGATGGCCAATGAGCTCCACACTGTACCACCCAAGCTTTTTCTTGAACCCACCAAACCACCATATACTGAGGCCATCGAAGAGTCACTTCCATAGACTACTATATCTAGGAAGTCTGTTTATCATATTACCACCCTCTCACATGCACTCACATAGACTGCTATAACTAGGAAGTCTAATTATTTACCATATTACCACCCTCTCACATAATAACAAGTCACCAGTTTATAGGCTATAAACATTACACTTTTACAAATTCAAGGAGGGAAAATAGAAATGTCCTAGGAATTGCTTGACTCCTTTTTCAGGAACACTAACTCCATCCTGATGAGGTTGGACAAAGACAGGGTAACAGTTAATTGTCTCCTTGAAATTAGGATACATGAGTTAAAGAGGGTTCTACAGTTCCATACACTAGCCAAATATGAACACATCCTACTGACAACCCATGTAGGTATGACTAATTTTTGGATCTCAACCCTGAGGGATATAAACAGAGACATGCTGCATCTCTCCATGCACATGTTAAATGAAGCCAAGACTGTGGTCATGAGTAGAACCCTGAATTTGCCCATAATGACTCCTAAATACGAACATAAGATAATTGGACATAGCAGTTGGCTAAGTAGTTGGTGACATGTTAAAGGGGTTTATTATGTCTCAGTCTGGAGTGAAACAGAAGACAGCCTAACTTGCTTCACAAAGGGTCACTTACACCTTTCATTCCATGGCTTCTTCTAACTGGACAAACTAAGGATTTAAACCTCCACCAATGCAGAAACAAAACATGTTGGAAAGATTGCTACCTAGTGGTCCTTCTGTCTCTGGAATAAATTGCCTTTACCCTGACATATTTGAAGAAGAACCTGATGACTGTATGGGTATCCACAAATTTATCCCTAATCTGACACTCCTTGTTCTTCTGGAAACAGGAGGTATATTTTGAGGATAACTATTAGCAAGAAGTCACCCGAATTACATGGTTTGTAACTCCTATGATCCTATGATCCTGTAATATATGTTGTTGTTGTTGTTTGTCTTTCGACTTATCCCGGTAAGGGGTCGCCACAGTGGAACTCCGGTCTGCTAATGGTTGGCAGTAGATTTTTATGAAATGCTGAGGTGCCAGATCGACGCCCAACCTTCAACGAAGGCACATCCATTTACGCTCGCATGTCTTTTGAATGCTACCCAACCACGGCGAGGACATGCAGACTCCACACAGAAGGCACTCCCAAGCCCAGCTGAGAATCGAATGGGAGAACCTCTTGCTGTGAGGTAACAATGCTACTGTTGTACCACCACGGCTTATATGTATTATTTTAAAATGTGATAGTTTAATGACAGATACAAGTCTGCAGTTAATTCTGCTAGTAAGACAACCAGTTCTGTAGTGCAAAATGATAAACCTCAAACTGCAATGCAGATGACTTCAGAGATGAAGAACCCACTGGTAATGAAAGTGTCAGTTAATATAGCTCATTCTCGTGTGGGAAAGGAAGGCATCTGAGTCTGCTGCAACCCTGAAATCTAGTACAGGCTATACATGTACCCAAAAACATCATGAAGTCCAGCAAAAAGGACTCCCATGTGATAGCCACATGGATCAAAGCTCACGTGTCCATTAGATGGCACTGTGTAAGTACTAAGCATCATGGATACAGCCAGGCATATCCCATGCTTGCTACTGCGCACAAATTTTAAATATAATGTACTTATTTTATGCAAAAAGATGAGATAAAATTATTTTTTACTTTTTTTTTTTTTATTTTTATTTAGAAAAGGCACATTTAATACAGTTTATGGTAATATGTGCTGTTAAATAAATAAAAAGAGTCTTTTGGCTTTTCCTGGTTAGGGGTAACCACAGAAGAACTCCGGTCCACTAATGATTGGCAATGGATGTTCTTTCTTTATTATTAACAATGTCTGTGTATTGCACATTCTGTTGTTAGTGTACTGTGGTTAATTTATACAGTTTGTACTATTAGACATTTTTAAGTTTTGTATTTGTGCAGTTTTGGAGCGCTTGTCTTCAGGCATCTGCTGAAAAGGTTCAGCTGCCTTTATTTGTGGTAATCAGAAACTGCTTCCAAACTCTAATCAGATGGCTGGTTCTGATATCTTTACATTTGATAACCACAGATTCCTTCTAAGTTCTAACCAGCTGGTTGGTTCTGCATTTATGTTTTGAATTACAAAATACATCCAAACTCTAACCAGATTGCAGCTTCTGCTGCATTTTATTTTGTGTACTGAAGAGTCATGATTGGCAGAAAATAAGAAAAATCTTCTGCCATATAACCAATGCTACTGAAGATCTTAGTAATGCTGTATGAGTACAGCAGAATTGCCCTTTCATTGAAGAAGGGACTAACAACACTTTGAATCTTTGATTTCTGTGTGGAAAAGCATTTGGTATGCAATGTACATATGGTATATATGTAAATGGAAAATGCTAAATATTAACATAATCTTACAACTCTATCTCACCACAAAAATCCCCAGTACTTACCTCTTGCATGATGGCTGAATACAGCCAAAAGGCCACGTTCACTACTGCAACATGATAGAAGCGGCCATGTTGATCTACACTGATCACTCAGCACATTAATGTCCTATGGGGGCGAAAGATGACATGATTATATGCCCCTCCCAGCACTGCCTCATTTGCATATAACATGACCTCAGACACAGACCTACACGGTGGTTATTGTCTTTGTGCTAAAGTACTGTGTTAGGACTATCTCTGAATTCCAGTGGTGCAGCAGTAGCATTGTCTCTTCCCAGCAAGAGGTTCTCTGATTTGATTCTCAGCTGGGGTGCCTTCTATGTGCTGTCTGCATGCCCTCCCTGTGTCTGTGTGGGTTTCCTCTGGGTGCTCCAGTTTCTTCCCACTTTCAAAGACATGCATCCGTAGCATTTCTCCCTGGTCCTCTGTTGAAAACTGGCTTCATTCCAAGTTGGACTTTCCCAGTTAACAAATGTTAAGTAAAATAAAAAGGGTACTGAGAGGTATACACGGGAAATACATCTTGAGGTAACCTTTATGAATTCTTTCCATAGTCCGCATTCACAGCAAACTCTCCCAAATACACTAATTTGAAAATACATTGAATTCCCTTGAAATGAGCTCAACTCATCAGAATCATGGAACACTTTGAAAAAATTTGCAAGATATGTCTATTTTTTACACATTTAAGTTTTGCAAGAGGATACATGAAAATAAATATAACGCAAACATAACAATGGCAATAGTAAAATGAAATATTTTGAGAATGGATAGTAAAATGGAGCATAAATAACATTTTTTTTCTGTGTTAAAAATAATTCACATATGATTAAAATATAATCTATGCTCATATCAGAATCTGGAGTGTCACAACTGCTAAAGCTTCTAAAAGTTGATGATCATCACTTATTTATACCAAGAATACACAATATATTGAAACCTCTATCCCTGCTATCCCTCTTTCTTGTGCAGTAGCTCTCTTATTAGAAATACATACTGTCGATATTGACCTTCATAATGCAGACTGGCAGCCCTGCTTGTTTAACTAATTAATTGTTGCTTTAATGAATGATGACAGAGACTCTGAGGAGGGAACAGTGCAGCTGGAGTAATTAGTGTAGCTGTTTACCTCTTTCATATTTTAGTTAACTTTTGGTCTTGTGGGATATACCTCATGGAACATCTTCTGAATTCTAAGTTGTTGCATAACCAAGAATAAATATTGCATTCTGTTGGCTGTGCTATGTGTGTTTGTGTGTATGTTTATCTTTTAAGTAATGTGCAGTGTAGTCTTCACTTTACTGTCACTGTCAGCTTTGTTCCATCTCAGTGTCACATTTAACTTTTATGTGACCTATTCAAAGAAAGTGGCAACTGTTCCTGTTGATGCTACAGATTACTATTATTTTACTTTCTATCCCTCGAGTTATCAGATATTATCATTTTTACCCTCCATAATGGTAATAACTGATGATTTATTAGTGGTTTTCCATTCCGGGTTTATTTCTGAAATACTTTCCTAAATCTTGCCGTAGACTTTATAATCTTTGGTGTTATATGGCTTTAGCATCTGCATAGTTTCATATTTCTTGTTGTTATATGTAAAGTAATTATTATGAAATATGGTGGATTCTGTTTTTAGTATATATCTATCACATTCATTTTTTTTCTTATACAGTGGTCTTTATGTATGATATATAAATTAAGTATCCCTCTAGAGAGGGAAGTTTATCTTCTTTATGGGTGAATGGTTTTGTCTAGTGTCACAATATGTGGAAAAAGAAGCTTGATTCTGTAACATAAAATGTATTTGTTTCAAATTCACCCCACAAATTATTATTTTATCTTTAGTATAAGGCAGATACCTTCTTGTCTACTCCATAAAACATTATTAAAGTTTAACCATGTTACATGGAAGGGCTAGGAACTAAAAACTAGGAAGGAACACAAAGGAGCAGGTGGGAAATGGAGCCCTAGTCCGGCAATTCAATCAACTATAATACGTTCATTTCAAATAAAATTTAGCGATAGTATAAGCAACAGAAGAAAAATGCAGCAACAGCTCTTCACAAAGACTGTGTACAATGTAAAAAGTTTAGTTCTTAAGCAAGATGCAAGGCTTTGTAGTCATATATTGTCAGACTTCATGCAGGTTAAAGGTTACATTTTCAGTTTTTAATGTGTACATTAGATTTATAGGCACCCATTTTCATTAGCTAAATTCCATGTTAAAACAGCTTTAATAAATATGTCACATTTTCTAGAGCACATATTTATTTTGTGATCAGTTGAGCCCTAATGATGGAGTGTTTTTTTTATGAGGACACAATGAGTAAAACACCAGGTAAAATATTACGACTTAAGTACTGAAAACAATGATTTAAAAAACGTAAATGAAAACACATTGCTTAGTCTAGTAAAATCATTTAAACTCATGACAGAATAAAATTAATACTGTAACAATATTTTCATAGCATGTCCACTGATGAGGTTATACAAAACAGTATAAAATATGACACATGCTGGTATATGTAACAGCAGTGTCATGACAAGGACAGATGTTGTTATAAATGAATTGCAATAACCATTTATTCTGTTATTGCATTAGATAAAGCAAATAAGAGGTTAATCTAACGTAACTTGTACTACAGGAAGTACACATTTCCATCTATTTCACTTAAGTGTGAAAGACTGTGTAATTATCAGTCACATAACCTGTCAATATGCAGACAAACTAAGAATTTCCATAATGATGAATTAAAAGTTAAATCCAGTTGTTGACATATTTGCTAAGGTGTTGAAAATATATGCACACAGTGAAATGAGGCGGCATTACTGATAAGAGATAGCCAGATTGCCTGGTTATCTGAGTTAGGAAATGCACAAAAGGACTCGTAGTGTAGTCATTTTATTAGTGAGAGGGCTCACTATTTAGTTTTATGCTTTATATGTGCATCTGTAAATTTTGCATGTGTGTATGTGGATCTACCTGAAATGATCGACAAGTGAAAAGCACGACAACAAAAACACAAACACGAAAAGAACGAAAGTTGAAATACCTGGAAGTGTAAATGCCCGACAAACCACAATTCCAAAACTCAACAAAACAAAACAAATCCGTTTCCGAAAAACACACTCACAACACAAGCACATCAAAAACCTTACAAACCTACACTAAACCTTACATACACAACTATCTATGCACAAACCTTAACCCAAACCCTAACCCTAAGGTCCATCACTATCGCACACTTACCTTACCCGCACCCTAACCCTAAAGTCCGTCACTATCACACACTTACCTTACCTGCACCCTAACCCAAAAGTCCATCACTAACGCATACTTACACAGTCACGCTCATTTTGCATGTCGGTGCTTTCAGCGTCGGGATTCGGGACTGTCGATCATTTACATTGTCAGTCTTCCGGTGTCAGTCTTCTCATTGTCGGCATTTTCAGCTTTCATTCTTTTCAGGCAGATCTGTGTGTGTGTGTGTGTGTAGGTTAGCAGTTTCTTGTACAGTAGCAAACACCTAGAAGGTTATTTTTCTCCCTAAAACGATGCATAAAACTGTAAACTGTAAAGCAGCAATATAGTGTAAATACCTTGTGCACCAATTATCTTACAGAAGCTAGATGGACCTTGAGTGGCAATACCTACAGATTTAGTAGAATTCAGTACAGTACAGCTATGTGCTGCTAAGCATCCGGGATAGGTTCGATCCCACAGAAGTTAAGCAATGAGGACGTTAAACAAATGCCATATTCTTTACACTGTGCTTCACTTAAAGTCCTTCTGCACAATGTCCGACTGCATTTATGCCCACTTAGTACAGTACAGATGTAAATGCAGTCAGACATTGTGCAGAAGTGGTACACACCTGTCTTTTTTAAACAAGTTAATAGAATTTAATACTGTTTAGCTTAATCTGCCCCAGTAGTTTATACCAACAAAGTGCTCTTAATAGCCTTGTAATCACAATACACCACCCCCTTGTAGCTCATAAATCAAAGGACTAGACAGTATGGATATGCAGTTTCTTAACTTCTCTGCAGCCAGCTTGGTGGATATGGACATCTTGAGACAATGTAGCAATTATCTCATGTTTACTGGCAACCACTTAATCCTTAAAGAATCAAACATAGTATACAAGAGGTGTAATTAAACAATGACACTGTTGACTAAACTCTCATATACAAGTCCACATTAGGTTGACAAAACCATGCATGCAGCACCCACATCACACTGCACACAACACACATATAGACTAACATATGCTGAGGCACTTAAAAGCAACCTTCATACATAACAAAGATCACCTAGAACACCTGCTGTCAAAATTATGCCTCAGCAAGCTGAAAGGCACTCAGAAAAAACACCTCACTCATACTGTGCCTCTCAGTGGAGCTCCAAACATTAAGCCCCTACGGCAAGCAAAAGCACTTCCCAGGACTCTCTTCATAGGGGATTCCATTGTAAGGCATACTGATGGCCTTGTCTCCAGGCTGAACCAGGAGAAGATAACTCTTAGTTGCTTATCTGGAGCCAGGATCCACCAAATCACGCATGCACTCAGGTCATTACAACACAGTCCATGTAAGTGTAAATGAGACTTGAGATGCACCTCCCTGGACTATATGAACAGAGACATTATGGAGCTTTCAGACTATATGTCTCAGGATGATATGAGCCTGGCACTGAGCAGCATATTACCATTATCAAGGATGATGCCACAATATAAGAAAAACATGATTGATTCTAACAGCTGTCTGCCTTTCTGAATTCATTCTAAGGATATCCAATTTTAGATAGGAAAATTAAAAATGACCCTTTATTCTCAGAATATGAAGGCATGTATTATAGAAAAATAGACAATATTGATTTTAAATGTAATAAAATATTTGAAACAAAATGTAAAAAAATGAAAAGAGATTTGAATGAATATAGGGAGAATAGGGCATATGTGATAAAGATGGACAAAAAAGTGAAAAGTAATAGATATATTGTGGACAAGAATAGTAATGGACACAAAAAAACACAAAAGTTTGAAACAAAAGGAAAGTCTTATATTAATGAACAGTACAACAAAGACACTTATGAATTTCAACCTGTTCAATACCGCCAAGAATGGGATGTAGGACTAGAAGAAGAAAGAGGTCAGTGGGTAACAGGATGAAACAGAAGGAACAGGAAAAAGAAATAGAGAGAGTAGAAACTATAGTGCAAAATGGAATAACAAACACGATGAAAGGATATCACATTTATAATTACACAGGGGTAGAACTAACAAAAGAACACTTTGAATTGTGTATGAAAGGTTTAAAATTTGTCCCTGCAAAATACTTTGATTACACTGAAACCATTATTGAGCTAAATATGTTCTTGAGAAAGTTCAGTTTGGCCTATATGTTTCATGATCAAACTAAAATTGAAAGGAGAACTAATAATGTTGAACTAAGAAACAAAAGTGTGTATAATCCACCTTTAGACCCCACTCTAAATGTATTGGAAAAAGCTATTATGGAAGATATTTACAAACTGAAAAGTAAGGAACAACGTACTCTTAAAAACAAAAACCTTAATAATAAAGAAAATGAAGTTTTACAAACATTAAAGAGGGATAAAACTATAAGAGTAATGCGACCCGACAAATGGGGTGGGATGGTTTTCTATGACACTTTGGAATATTCCCAAAAAATCTTTGAAATGCTTAATGACCTAGAAACATATCAACCAGCTTCACTTAATGAAATAAATATTAGTTTCAAAAGGATAGATTCTTTTTTGGAAGACCATCTTTTGGAACAAAGAATTACAGGAGAACTATATAAATGCTTAAAAGTTTTGGATCCGAAAGTAGCTACCATTTTTGGGATACCAAAGACCCACAAAGGCTTGGAAAATTTAAGTTTTAGACCAATTGTAGATGGACGTGGGTCAAAAACATATCCTTCTGGAGTTACTATAGATAAATGGTTGAAACAGCAGGTCATGAATAGTGAGCGTATTCTTAAGGACTCCTGGGACTTTTTGGGAAGAATTAAAGAAGAGTTTTGGGATAATGATGTAATTTTCCTAACTATTGATGTAGTTACTGTTTGTCGTTTTTGCATTTAAGTTACCTGTAACACATTGCACTTAAGTTACCTGGCACTTGCTCACTAAAGCAATTATATAAGTCAGCACTAAAAATTAAAAGCACTACACTCTCACTCCCCACTGGCCCTTGTTTTCAATTATAAAGGAATTCCCAATATTATTCTAGCATGTCCAAAGGTTAGTTGTCAATCTCCTCTCCGGTCCAGCTGGTGAATCTGGGAATATTGAGGCAATGTTACAACTGCCTCATGTACACAGACAACCCTCTCCTCCTCCCAACAAATTCCAACACATGTGAGAGATGCAACCATATAGCCAAACTGGAGGCTAAGATCTCTCAACTCAGTACTGGCATAACCAGTCAGGAGGAGAAGGAAACCACACTCACTACAATTCCAGTCTCACATAGACCTACCATGACAGCAAACCAAACACATAATCACACAAAAACATACTCTGAGGCTCTAAATAAAGATCTGCCTAAGGAGCAGAGACCTCCAAAGCAGACACCCAAGCAACCGCTACCCCAAAACAAAACACGTGCAACACATATCTCACAAAGCCAGTGTGCCGAACAGTCACAGCCCTTAAGAATAAACAACACACCTGATACACTTGTAATAGGTGACTCTATCATCAGGCACACTGACGTCCCGCTCACCAGGCTGAACAAGGAGAGGGTCACGGTGAGCAGCCTGTCGGGTGCTAGGATCCGCCACATAACACAAGCACTCAGGTCACTCCAAGGCAAGTACAAATATGACTCAGTCATTGTCCATACTGGTGTGAATGACCTGAGACGTACCTCCCTGGACTACATGAAAAGAGACATAGAGGAGCTCTCTGAGCATGTAGCCCAGGCCGGTATGACCCTGACCTTGAGTAGCATCTTACCCTCACCAAGAATGATGCCACAATATGAAGACAAGATGATCAATTTCAACAATTGGCTTAAGTACTGGTGTCATTCAAAGGGGATCCAATGCCTGTCAGCTTGGGATGATATGCTCGACAAGCCATGATGCTTCGCTAGGGACGGCTTGCACCTGTCACCCCTGGGCTTTCGGATATTGGCAACGGCTCTTGCTACCCCCATAGTGCCTTTTTTAGGCAAGGTTCAGAAGACAAACCCACATCCATAGGTATCACAAGGGATAAGAAACTAAGAGTAATGCTACTCAACGCCAGAAGTCTAAACCTCAAGATGCACGCACTCGAAACTCTCCTTAGCATGGAGAACATCGATATCTGTGCAGTAACAGAAACCTGGTTCAGGGCTCCCGAGAGCACCCCAGCACTACCAGGTTATACCTCATACCATGCTTTTCGGCCCCAAAACTTGGACCGAACCACAAAAGGAGGGGGGAGTATCGATATTTATCAAGGATGCCCACGCCTCCAGGTTGGTGGCAAAGCACGAAGCATCAGACACTATCCATGTGCAACTAACAGTGGGTAAAACTGCCTTCCAGTTTATAGCCTGCTACAGACCACCCTCCCAAACCCAGGAACCCCACTCAGCCTTCCTGAGAACACTGGAAAATATGAAGGTCTCTCCAAACACCATTATATTGGGCGACTTCAACTACCCAAACATAGACTGGGAGCATTACTCTAGCTCCAACACCCTAGCCCAAAGGTTCCTAGAATTTATAAACTCAAATGCTATGGAACAACTTGTTACCACTCCCACAAGAGGGGAAAACATACTGGACCTGATCATCACGAACATGGGGACTCTATGCTCCAGACCAGGAGTGTATCCCTCACTGGTAAGATCAGACCATAAACTAATCTCACTGGATATTCACATCCCGACCCCACCCCCTGCCCAGAAAACTACAGTGAAAAACTTCTCTAAAGCAAATTTCACACTCCTCAAAACTGAGGTGGAATCCTTCAAAGCCTCTGGGCCTGTGGAAAATATGGCCCAGACCGCAGAATGCTTTATAAACTCATTCTATGAACACCTTCAGGAATGCATGGATCATGCAATCCCAAATAAAACCAAGACCAAATCCTCCAAAAGCAGACATCCTGTCTGGTGGACCCCAGCCAAAAACAAACTATACAATAGAAGGAGGAAGCTACTAAATGATAGAGTAAAATCCCAAAAAGGGAAGGCATCACTGATAAGTATTAGCAAAAAACTACGGGCACTCATAAAATTGTCTAAGGCCAGCTTCAAGAGAAAAATTGCATAGGACACTAAGGATAATCACAAGGCTTTCTTTAGTTATGTTAGGAACCTGGGTGGTAATTCCCAGATATGCTCAGAATTAGTCCAAAATGACAAAAAATACACCGAACCCACAGACATTGCCAACATCCTAGCTGACAGGTTCAGCGCAAACTCCCCCCCCATCCCCACCAAAAGGGCAAATATCTATCCCAGCAGAGTGCTGCCCCCCTGACATCTCAGATGCTCAGGTAAGAGCCGCCCTCTCCAAAGCAAAAAACACAGCATCAATGGGACCAGACGGTGTCCCTGGCTGCGTCCTACATGAACTCCAAGAAGAGCTAAACCCAAACATAAAACTACTGTTCAATCTCAGCCTTACTACAGGATATGTGCCCAAAGAGTGGCGTACAGCAACAGTGGTCCCTCTCCATAAAGGTGGTGCCTCAACAGATCCTGGAAACTATCGCCCCATAAGCCTGATTAGCTTGGTCTGCAAAGCTATGGAAAGGATCATCATGGACCTCATAAATAACGATATTGGGGACCTACAGACACTGGATCCTACCCAGTTCAGCTTTGTTAAGGGCAGATCCTGCCTCTTAAACCTGGTTGATTTCTTTGAAACAGTCACCAAGGCCATTGACGAGGGGAAGGTGGTCCACACAGCCTACCTGGACCTCGCCAAAGCCTTCGATACAATACCCCACTCGGGCATTATAGATAAGCTCACCAGCTTAAATATAAACCCCTATGTCACTAGATGGATTGCAAGCTGACTCAAGGACAGAACCCACATGGTTAGAATTGCTGGAGCCATGTCAGACTCCAAACCAGTTACAAGTGGTGTACCACAAGGCTCAGTCCTGGGACCTCTCTTGTTTGGTATATATTTCTTGGAGGTACAGGCCAACACGGAAGGACTGTGGCTGACCAAGTTCGCAGATGACTGCAAACTGGGCACCATAATCGACTCTCCAGCCGACACAAGCATCCTCCAAAAGGGCCTCATAGAAACAGACAACTGGTGCCAGAGCCATGGCCTTAAGCTAAATGCCAAAAAGTATATAGTCATCCCCTCTGGCAAAAACAAAGTGCCCACAAATTACCACATAGGTGGTAATCCATTAAGTACAGAAGAAGTAATTAGGGACCTGGGGACCCAAGTTGATAGCAATCTCTCATTTGACAACCACGTGGCCAAAGTGGTTAGAAAAACATTTTATATAGCCCACCTAATCATGAAGGGATTCAAATCTAGATCAGGGGAGGTCATCGTGCCTCTTTACTCATCCCTCATCAGGCCCATAATTGAGTACAATGCCCCTTTTGGGATGTACCTTACCAGACACCTGCAGCAACTGGAAAGACCCCAAAAGTACCTCACTAAGAGGATCAAAGGGCTCAAACAGATGCCATATGCTGCCTGGTTAAAGAAACTCCAGCTCTACTCAGTGGCATTCCACCTGTTCAGAGGCGATCTGTGCCTGACGTATAAAGCCATGTCCAACCCGGAATTAATGGACATGCTGCACCTCAGAAAATCCAAATCCCATCACGCGCTCGAGAGACTTGAACCTCAGCACTGAAATAAATAGGACATGCTGGAGGGACAGATTCATAACCCAAAGGCTCCCTTCACTCTGGAATAAAATCCCAGTCCAGGTTAGGCAGAGTCCCTCACTGACTCTCTTCAAGAGGAATCTTGATGAGTGGATGGGAGATCGTAGGTTTACCCCGGGTATCACTTCTGTGTCAGTGTTAGACAGAGGCACAGTATACTAACCTCGAAAAAGGGCATAGCAAAATAAATTTAAAATGGGTGGCGAAAGCCAAACACATTCTGGCTAGGCTTATAAATGCCCTAGGGCAGATAGCCTAGTATGAACCTATGAACCTATGAACCTATGGAATTATTTACAACCATCCCCAAAAAAGAAGGTTTAGAATTCTTTAGAGACTGCCTGTATAAGAACACTCTTTTAGATAATGACAAAAAAGATTTAGTAGTTGAATTTATGGAAATAGTCCTAGATTATAATTACATAATATTTGATGGAGAATATTATAGGCAGCATAGAGGTGTAGCCATGGGGGCCTCTTGTGCCCCTGTGTTTGCTAATCTTGTACTTTTAGAGTGGGAACAAAAATGTGTGTTTCCAAGTGAGTATTTCCAATATATGAGACTTTATGTCAGGTTCCTGGATGACCTGGTTCAATATCTTAATGAAAGCACATGATTCCTAAAGTTTACATATGGGTATGATAAAAAAGGAATAAACTATTTGGACAGATGCATAGAAAAAGACATCAACTGTTTCAAATCTAAAGTATATAGAAAACCATCCTTCAGTTATTCCTATTTGCAATACTCCAGTGACCATCCGGTCAGACAAAAGAACAGTATAGTAAAAGGACAATCAATTAGAATAGCGAGAATGACCTCGAAACAGGAAGACTTACAAGAGGAATTAAGGAAAGTAGCTAATATGTTTCAAGAAAGAGGGTACCCAGTGAAAATAATAAATGAATATGTGGAGTATGTCAGGAATGAATGGGACAAGAAATACAACCCATTATTAGGGAATAATAGTGCTTTACAAGAAGGTAAAGGTATAAAAGACATAGAAAGTAAAAGATATGAAAGAGCTATGATTGTTCCATATGGTGGTAATGCAAAAGAAGTAGAAAAAATTATTAACAAAAATTGGGCCATCCTGAGAAACAATCCTAAATTATGGAATATTGGAGGTAGCAAACCTAACTTTGTATACAAAGTAGGTCCGAATTTGAAGAAGAATTTTAAAATGGCTGCCAAGATTAGTAATAGGTATGGCACCACAAAATGTGGTAACTGTTCACAGTGCAAATTCATTTGCACAGAAGATAAGATAAAAATGAATAATTATTTAAAAACTGTAGTGAGACCTGAGAAATGGAACTGTCAAACTACATGGGGTTATTTATTTGGCTATGTGTAAATCCTGTCCCAGTTTTTATGTAGGTAACACTGAGAGAAGACTGAGGGACAGGATATATGAACACACATACCAGATAAGTACTAAGAACACTAATAATGCCCTATATAGGCACATCAGTAACTCCCAGGATTGTAAAGAATTCAGGTTTATCATTTTAGAAAAAGTGGCAAGAAATCCGAGGGGTGGTGACTACAGAACCCATATTGAAGAGAGGGAAACTAAATGGCAAATGAAATTGCAAGCAAGTTTAACCCCAGGTTTAAATGAAGTAATCTCTATAAAGCCTTTATTAAATAAAAAAGTGGATTTTATGAAATGAATTTTAAACTAAATGTTTTTATAGATACAAAAGGAAAAGGAGAACAGTATTTTTATTGTGACGTGTTTATTTATATGATTTTAAGAAAATGGTTAAAAGGTGGTTTTGTTATGTTTGATACACTTTAAATACATCCTGTCAGTGTTTTTAATGAGTGACATCACCGTTTGAACAAAGTATTTAATGGGGAAAGAGGGAATGCATGTAGATTCTGATGAAATCCCTGGGTGTAGGGAAGAAAGCGCTCAGTCGTGTGTCATTTTTGTTAATAAAGCTTCGAAGAGTGTTTCCTAGCCGTGGCAGTGTTTCTTTTTAGTATTCTTTATGTGTCCAAGGTAGTAAGAAAATTATTCTATGTTGCTCAACTTATAAGCAAGGTCTTGGCATCTAGGTCCAGAGAGGTCATCATACCACTGTACTTGGCTTCTCAGTAGGCCCAACATAGAGTATAATGCTCCCTTCTGTAGTACCTGACCAGACACATGCAACAACTGGAATGTCCACAAAGGTTCCTTACAAAACAAATACAGGGAGTAAACACAGTGTCCTACACTGATCGCTTTGAGGCCCTGTCTCTTAACTCGGTAACATACAGACTTCTGACAGGTGATCTTTGCCTGGCATATAAGGCAATGCTGGACCCTATTTTGATGAATATTTTCCACATTCACAAAATAAACAGCATCAAAACTACTAGATTTAAACTAAATTTTGCTTGAAACATAAATAGGACATGTTGGAGAGACAGATATGTTTCTCAGAGAATTCCCATTCTGTGGAACAGGTTCTCCATCTGTGGGAAGCAGAGTTCCTTTCTATCCCTAATTAAGCCCAACTTTGACCTATTGATGGGTAATCATAAATTCACCCCTGGTCTGGCTTGTATGTCTCTGATGGGCAGAGGAAATCAGTAAATCATTCCCTATAAATCAAATATAAATCAAATTTTGGGTCACATTTGGGTTGCACGGCCAGGCTTTTAAGGGCCTTAGTGGTCATTCGCCTAGAATACATCTATGAACCTATGTACCTATGAAATAAATTAATCTCTACAGATAGTAGAGAATATAAATCACCTGCAGGTAAAGACATATTTTATTGGCCATAAAAATCAAATAGAGCTACTGCAACTGTCCTGGTTCAAATATTGCTTTTGCACATTTATCAAGATCAAATGTAATTTTTATTTCTTCTGAGAAAGTTCTAACCACTTACAGTTGTGTTTTCAGCTCTTCATCTGATGAGCTACACAGTTTTATTCATAAAAAGTGGATGAGAAACCTTTAAGCAAGTTTTTTTTTTTTTTTGAAGCCAAATTGTAAACAAGACCTAATTTGTTAAATAAACAGCCTAATGGGTTAGGGACAAGACAAAACCACAGCACTGACAAAGAATCACCCTGGAATTCATCAACCTAACGAGAAGTTGTAGATAATAATTAAGAAAAAATTGAAGGAATTTATTTGGGAGGAAAGGAGGACAAGAGTTAATTGGGACACTTTGATCCTTTCAATATAACAATGAGTTTTATATTTACCTGATTTGAAGGGATATTTTAGAATCCTTAAAATGGAGAACATCGATATCTGTGCAGTGACTGAGACCTGGTTCAAGGCTCCAGAGAGCACCCCTGCACTATCAAGCTATAACTCATACCACACGTTTTGGCCATGTAACCTGGACCAAAACACCAAAGGTGAGGGTGTGTCCATATTCATTAAGGATATCCGCACCTCCAGGCTAGTTGCTCAGCATAAAGTATCCGAGGTTATCCAAGTGCAACTAACTCTTGGCAAAACTGTAATCCAAATTGTAGCTTGCTACAGATCCCCCACCATGCCCCAGGATTCCCACTCCTCTTTTCTTGATGTACTGGAAAATATTAGGGTTCAACCAAACACTCTAATAATGGGCGACTTCAACTACCCCACCATTAACTGGCAAATTTACTCATGTACCAACTCCTTAGTGCAACGCTTTCTGGAATTCATAAACTCCAATGCCCTAGATCAACTTATCCACACCCCCACCAGGGGCAACAATATCCTAGACCTAGTCATTACCAACATGAGTGACCGGTGTTCCACACCTGAAGTCAACTCCTTGTTGGTCCGATCCGACCATAAGCTAATCACCCTTGATATCCACATCCCACCCCCACCCCACCCCATTAAGGAAACCACAGTAAAAAATTTCTCCAAAGCCAACTTCATGCTTCTTAAGACAGAAGTAGTGAACTTCATGACACCCATGCAAATGGACAACACAGTTACAGCTGCTGAATCCTACACAAATGCACTCTATAAGCACTTACATGAGTGCATGGATTGTGCTATCCCAAACAGAACCAAGATGCTATCCTCCAAAAAAAGGAAGCCAATCTGGTGGTCCCCTGCCATAAACAAACTGTACAACAGAAGGAAGAAACTGCTGCAAAAGAGAGTAAAATTCCATGAATGGAGGAGCTCCCTGGTCAGCCTCAGTAAGAAGCTGAGATCCCTTATAAGATCCTCCAAAGCTAGCTACGAAAATAAAATCGTCACTAATTCCAAGGACAACCACAAAGCATTCTATAGCTATGTCAAGAATCTCAATGGCAACACCCAGATCTGCTCTGAGTTACAGCACAAAGGCATGAAAATTACAGAACCAACTGATATTGCCAACATCCTGGCAGATAGGTTCAGTGCTAACAATACCCCCCCACCCCCTAAAGGGCCCATATCTATACAGGAAGAATGCAGAGTCACTGTAATCACAACTACGCAGGTGAAAGCTGCACTCTCTAAAGCCAAAAACACACCATCCATGGGACTGGACAACATCCCAGGCTGCATTTTACACAAACTTCAGAATGAACTGGCTCCTCACTTAAGCACCATGTTCAATAATAGCCTCACATCAGGCTTAGTGCCCACTGAATGGCACACAGCAACAGTTATTCCACTCCACAAAGGGGGAGCCGCCACTGATCCCGGGAACTATAGACCTATTAGCCTGACGAGACTGGTCTGCAAGGCCATGGAATGTATCATCATGGAATTCATAAACAAAGACATTGGTAACCTCCAAACTCTGGATCCCACCGAGTTCGGGTTTGTGAAAGGCAGATCATGCCTCCTGAACCTGATCAACTTCTTTGAGGCAGTCACCAAAGCCGTAGATGAGGGTAATGTGGTTCACACAGCCTATCTTGACCTCGCCAAGGCTTTCAACACCATCCCCCATTCTGGAATTATAGCTAAACTCAATAAACTAGGCATAAATCCCTACATCACAAGATGGGTTGCCAAGTGGCTCACTGACAGAACCCACACTGTAAAAGTTGCAGACTCCAAATCTGACCTCAAACCAGTGACAAGTGGAGTACCACAGGGTTCCGTCCTGGGACTGCTCCTGTTTGGTATCTACTTCTCTGAAGTACAGGCTAACACAGAAGGCCTCTGGCTAACGAAGTTCGCAGATGACTGCAAACTAGGAGCCATCGTCAAGTCCCCAAATGATGTGAACATCCTATAGAAGGGCCTCTCTGAGACAGGTGCCTGGTGTCAGAGCCATGGCCTCAAGCTCAATGCCAAAAAGTGCAGTGTCATCCCCTTTGGTAAAAACTCTGTACCTATGAACTACTATATAGGCAGCAATCTACTTAACACCGAATGCGTGATAAGAGACCTTGGGACCCAGGTGGACAGTAGTCTCTCCTTTGATAGTCACATCGCCACAGTAGTCAGGAAGTCCTTCTACGTGGCACACCTCATCATAAAAGGGTTCTCATCCAGGAAAAAAAAGGTCATCATTCCCCTCTACTCGACACTCATTAGACCCATTATAGAGTACAACGCCCCTTTTGGAATGTACCTCACAAGACATCTGCAGCAGCTGGAAAGGCCACAGAAGTACCTCATAAAGAGGATTACTGGACTCAAACAAATGCCCTACACTGACCATCTCAAAAAACTCCAGCTTTACTCCGTAGCATATCACCTACTCCGAGGTGATCTCTGCCTAACATATAAAGCTGTGTCAAACCCAGAGCTGTTGGACATGCTACACCTAAAGAAATCCCAATCCCTCCAAGCTACACGCTCTAGGGAGCTAAATCTTGTCACCACAATAAACAGGACATGCTGGAGGTATAGATTCCTATCCCAGAGACTTCCCATACTCTGGAACAGGCTACCCATCTATGTCAAGCAAAGTTCTTCATTAGCACTCTTCAAGAAAAATCTTGATGAGTGGATGGGAAATAGGAAATACACCCCGGGGATCACTTCTGTGTTTCTGCTCGACAGTGGCACAGGAAAATAACTTTCTTGGGTGGCGTGAGCCAGGGAACCTTGTTGGCTAGGCTGACGTAGGCCCTTGGGCCGATAGCCTAGTACCTACCTATGAACCTATGAACCTATGACATAGTTAAGGCTTATATACATAATGCAAGCAAACGTTTATAATTCAAAGTGTAAAGTGATGATGATGAACTGGGGTGAGAGGGTTCAGGAAATAAGGGGAGAGTGGTACTGTGGATGCCAATCCATAAGAAGAAGAATGACAACCATACAGAATATTATATTCAGAGAGTAGCAGACAGTATTCTAAAAACAAAGCCAATATGAGAATGGAGAAAGATTTTGCCAATAGGGATGAATGCAATTAAGAGTTTAAAAGTAGGCAAGAGGGGGCTAGAATTTACTGGTGAAACCTGGCAAGGGGACCAAGATACTGGAAGAAAATAACTCACGTAGGAAAGGTAACCGACTGGGATAAGGCCAAGAAGACATTTGTATTGCAGGCTAGAGACTGTCTTCCCCAACCAGGGCTTGATCTCAGAGCACAGGCAAGGAGAAAGGGGTAGAAGAATTTTAAATGAAGGCCCTGCTGTAATAAAGTCTTGAGTTGAATCTAGACCAGAAGCAACTGTTAAAAAGTAGTAGGCTATATAAAATATTGCACTATAACTGTAAGAAATCATCAGGGGAGGTTATAAAATATTGGAAAGAAGGGGAGGAAAAGCAAAAAAAAAAAAAAAAATGGGAAAACATATGTATGGCTCCCAAGTATGCAACTAGGTCCAGAAGGTTTAGTATCTTTGCTTGGAACTGTTTGCATAGATTTATACCCCAAGCAAACTTTAAAGAAATTTTCCACAAGTAGATAGCAAATGTTGGAGGTTTGATGGAGAAAAAAGAGTTAACTGGGAACATATGCTTTGGGAATGTAATAAGTTGGCAGATTTTAAAAAATCTCTACAGAGTACTTTATCAGAAATACTGAGTAAGCAAATGGATGTAAGTAAGTAATGAATTGATTCTTTTAAGCTGGGACCCAAGATCTAGATTATCTAGACATAGTAAGGCATTAAGTTTAATTTTGTTGGCCTCCAAAAAAGCAATTACTACAAAATGGAAATCAAAGTCTACACCAACTGTATCTGAGGTACTGAATCAACATCTGCACCAACTGTATTTGAGGTATTGAATATTGTAAATGAGATAAAAGAACTGGAAGAGGGATAGTTAGAATAAGGAAAGTAGATCACAGAAGTAAATGGAATATGTGGGAACAATACATGCATAATAATGTTCAGCAGGAAGAGAAGTGAGGTTTAAGGGAAGTCAGGAATTCGGCATGTTTTGTAATATTGGACTGATAGTAGCAAATAATGGGTAATCATTTGATAAATGTGTTAAAAAATTGCACTGGAATATCCTCCTCTATATTTTTATATCTGGGATAATAATTTGCCATTTGGCATGGCTTAATTGCAAAGTGTTTTTCTACTATTTCATGGTCACTTTAATATAATTGATCAATGTAGGATGTTATACATCTGTAAGCACTCATTTATCTATGAATGTGTGATTTTGTCAAATGATTTTTTGTAATCTACCCATGCCATATTTAGATTCTTCCACTTTTTACAATTCTCATTTATGGCTTTATTTAGCAACAAATGATCCTTTGTTTCATGTATCTTTCTTTTGTTACCCTTTTGTTCTATTTATATAATCCAGTTTTCTTCTGAATGACTTCAGACTCTGTCTGCATCATTTCCAGTATATAGTTTATACATTGCCGGATGGCAAATTATTGGGCTATAGTTTTTAGGATAGCTTATATGATCACTATTAAGTGGGAGTATCATTTTTCCTGTTGAGCATAAATATGGTTCCCATTCATAGGTAAATCTTTATCTCCAGTTAGGATCTTTACTCAAATTTGTTTTAATTTCTCTGGCCATTACATCATCGCATTTCATATCCTATATATTTGAACTCCTTACTATTTCTTTTCATTTTTCTACCCATTTTGCATCTTTGTATTGTTCCACAAGGTCGTCATAAATATTTCTCCAAAATGTGTCTGCTTCTTCTTTTTTTACTGGTATTTATATTCCTTTTGCTTTATTTCTCAATCCTCTGGGTCCCGATATGGCAAGGCAATTAACCTTAAAGTGTGAGAGCATTCACAAAAAATGCCTGCAATGGATACTTTAATAAAAGATTTAGCACTTTTGTCTGAATATTCTAACAGACTTCCTCAGAATTATTTATGTGTAGTAATTAGACAAAAGTATTAAATCTTATTAAACTGTCCATGCAGACATTTTTTGTGAATGTTCTTGGATTTCATCTTTTATTTTAATTGAGTTTGCCTTTGTAGTTTGTTTGTATACACCCTTTCAGTCAGCCATATTTTCTTTTAAGACATCTAATCTTGCAGACAGCGATCATCAAGATATGTGATATTACAATAGCCTGCATAGTGGAGTATCATACCTCTCAGCCTCTTAGAGCAAGAAATCTGGATACAGCTATAAATAATGAGGGGGACAAAGGCCAAATAATAGGGACAATTTTTAAATATTGCTCTTACAATCTTAGAAAGTTGATAGAACAACTGGTTTTGCATTAACATGGATTTTTCTGAAGGGTATGAAGTCTGAAACGCAAAGGCCGGTCATTATTTTCTGACTTCAGTCCTCAGTGATTTGTCAGAACTCCAAAAATTTTATGAAGAACATACCAAAAATTTAAGACAAGCATCTGAATATTGTGCGAAATTTGGCAGTTGAGAGGTATGTGAAGTATCAACAGTTCAACAGATCAATTAAACTTCCTCAAGTGTTAACAGATTATACTGTGGCAAATTATAACATTACATTTCAGTGCATGTACAATGTTTGTTTAACTATTGCTTTAAGGAGTGTTACTATTATTATCAACTTTTATAATGAACTCTATTAAATATCTGAATTAGAAAAAAAGCAACTGTTATTTCGCCATATGTAAGAGTGGATTAATACTACAATCATGTTAATCAGAATAGTAAAAACTTATTTTCAAAAACCTTTCTTATAGGTGTTTTGCCACACAAAATTAGATAGCATATTGCAGCAGTTATTCTATCATTTGTTCATTCCTCATTTACTTATTGAATTCATAGATCATCCTGAGCTCAAGCCTATCCTATCATGCAGTGGACATAAGACAAAATAATCCTGAGCAGGTCATCAACCCAATTCAGCATATACACATATGCACAAACACTCACGATATGCACACTTATGGATAATTTGTAGATTCACCAGGTCACCTACCGCGTATGTTTGGATAGTGAGAGGAAAAATACACGCCCATGAAAACCCCACTTTACACAGAGAAGATATGCAAAATCACATAAAAGGCATGCCAGTTGACAACCAAATTGGAAAACCAGGAGTTGAGACTCATTTATGCTAACTGATGTGCCATTTGGCCAAGTGATGCAGCAACTGGGCACATTGAGAGTCCATTTCATAATCAGATTGGCCATGAAAATAATTCTTGCCTTACTGATGTATTTCAATGTAAATTCACAGTGATTTCAGTTGATTTACAATTAAGTATATATATAATTACTGAACCACTGAGAACCTTGTCATTATAGCATAATACTATCATGGCTAGATGCAATAAACTGTAGCACTGAAAAAGAAATATAAGTTGATTGCCACAAGCTTGAAGCAGCATATATTCTTTGCAGACTATACAGTAAATGGTTACAGTGGCTCCAACCATACATTTATAGTATAACATAATGCTGTAGTTGGTTAAATGATTGCTGCAGTGATGCAGCCATGCTGATGTCATCCTGAAATATTACAATGGAGCACAGATATGAAATATTAATGTACATTTAGCTGGAAAGTGATTGGTAGCAGGTTTTGTTGCATGAGTGTCACCTAGCAGTGTAAAGAGTATAAACTGTGCTTTACAACCTTCCTTTTGTCAGTGGACTCACAAGACGTTATCATGTAACATGCCTTAAACTTCGTTAACCTCCTTACAGATCTCATATAACTTCAGCTGTGATCACAGAGATAATATATTGCACTATTATTCATGTCTTTATGGTTGATTATAGACCTCTTTCTGCATGAAGTATTATTAATAGTGCAAAAATTAAGATTTTGATGTTTTAATTGTAACATTTTTCAGCAGTTTCCTTTAGCTATCGATACATTGTTATGTGCTTCTATATCAAGTGGCAGCAGAGATTTTAGGAACAATGCATTATGCAGCCTTTTTTATGCTGCAGGAGTGTAGATTTGTCAGTTTGGCCTGTCACTGTGGTATAGAAGAATAAAGCCCTAACTGAAACACAGGTATCCTGGGTACTGGAACAGCTGGATTGAGGAGGGTGGGTTTAAGTGGTCATTTCCAGGTCAACCATCCATGGGGGAGGGAGTGGTGGTCCGGTCACTGTCTGCATTCAGTAGCTAGAAGGTATTGCCTAGATGGCACCACTGATCCATCACATACTGGGATGAGGGATTTGCACTACCATAACACTGATTGTAGATAGCAGTAGCATATTGGTGGGAATATGCACATGCATTGGGAAAGCATTTCTGGCCCTCGACATTATGCATCTGCTCATGTAAGCTATAGGGGGAGGGTTTAAGGCCAAATAGAAACACCCACTTATTACTGGCATTGGCAGATTCCACGAAGGACAGCACTCTCCTCCATGACTGCTTGAATGGCAGCCCCATCTGATTATCTTTTGCACAAGTGCTGTGGACTCCTGAAGGATGGGTTTAATAATGAAAGGAGGAGTGAGATCAGGATCTTCAGACATGGAGGGAAAAAACTAGGGGAACAGCTTTCACTTTATCAGTTTTACATTATACAGTAAGATGTCATGCCACTCTTTTTATGCTAAATAGAAATGAAACCCCACTTCTTTGTACTTATATGATTTAATTAAATAAGCATCTATAGGGTCCTCTGATAAATATTTGAAAATAAATTATGGGGAGTAAGGAAAATACTGAGATTTCTATGGTGCTAATAACATAAAACAATAGTAAATCATGTCATTCTATGATCATTCACACTCATGAATTTAATGAATTTAAGAGCACATAGGTTTGGAGATCACTGCACCTTATCACGTACCTCTCCATGGACTGCTCATTTGCAAAGGATAGATTAATAACCAGGCAGTGTCATATGCCTTCTTCATAGTAATCTGTCTTAGTACAGTACATTGTTAATTGTTGTGCTACTGTAATGGCAAGTTTTACAATTATTCTTATTAAGGTGATATCACTAGATTATTCATGTCAGCAGACTAAGCTAATCAGTCATTGATTATTCGTGTTTCAAAATTAAAGTAAAATACTGAACAAACCTGAAAAACTACAATGATCCCAAAATGCAAATGAAATTAAATTCATCTAAAGGAGCACTTGTGCTCAGATAGTGGAAAATAAAATGATCTGATTCCACATTATAGCATTAGAATGTCACTCAGTTTTACTGTGGTTATTTAAAAATGTACCGATCCTGTTGATATCGTACATAACCCCCACTGCATCTGCTTGATAAAATGCTTTCCGCTAGCAGCTTCCTAGCAGAAGTTAAATTAAAAAGAATGGTGCGTGTGTAGTATTCTCATATTGCTTCATTTATCATGAAGCACAGCTGTAAAAAAAAAAAAAACAGCAAAAACTAGAAGTCATCAGTTTCCCCTGCTGCTAAATTAAAAAGAAAACAAAAGGAAAAAAACAGCTAAACTGCCTTGTTAGATTGTTAAATTGAATGGGTCCCCCTATGAAACCATGGGACTTCCTTTCTTTTGGCTCTCCCCCAACTGTCACCTCCATGGCTCAGAGCCCAGTCTGTTTTTTTTTTTTGCTTAACCTGCACAATAGCTAGAGATCCATAAACTCTTCATTAAAGTTTTTATGACAGAAGAATTAAAACAGGTCTGCAATGCCTTATTAATAGTGTACATTTTACTCTGGAGTAACTAACAGAGGAAGCAGCAGTGTCCGAAAAGCCTGCCAATGCAAAACATACGTTGTCAAAGTATAAAGAAAAACTTTTTCCATACATAGAAAGTTTACAGCAAAATCTGCAAAAGGTGTGAGTGTGAAACAAAATAACTTCTTAATGAGCTTCCTGTTTTGAAACTTTGTATTTATACATAGGGTAGAATAGTACATAACTATTAAGATTGTAATGATAGATATTAAACTACAATAAAGCTCCTGTAAGCCATCACCTTTAAATCTTAGCAAAGGTCTTAATTCAAATTATGAATGCATGCAAACTGTAAAATCTGGTTCTGCCAAGTACTTTACTATATGTTTTCTAGCTTGCTGCTAAAGAAGGTATTATCCACCAGTGCTCATCAAAGGAAGAAGTGCTGTAGAGTGTTAATAATCTAGATTCTGCTATTTGTCTGCCCTTGTATTTAACTCATACTAAAATGTAATATGCTTAGCTTGGTACCTGCTCCTCATGCCCACTTTCTTCCCTATCTAAACATATGCATGGTCTGTACCAATTCATCTCCATTTCCAAAGTCTTTGGCAAAAACAAAATGCAGTTATTGCTTATTCAGCTGTCTCACTCATGCTCCCTTTTATACCTGTAGTGCATTTCTAATGTTTCTCCTTCAACACAATCACTGGCTGCATGGCCATCTTAGCCCTTTTATTGTGGCATTTGCTATTGTAGAGAGCATGTGATCATATCATACAGAATCTAAGCTTAGTGGGTTTCCAGACAGCAGCATAGAGCTTTTCTGGTATTATCTGTGTTCTCTTAATCTCTCCGAGTGGTGTAACAAAGTTTTTAAGAAGATATCTGCCATGATTAATTTGATATTTCAAGTTCGACAACTATATGGTTTAATCAATGCTCTGCAATAACTTTTGTAGAATACTGGCCGCATGCAGCAGTTTAGGGTACTTGCGTTTCTCTGAACACTCCGTCAGTTTCTATGGTTTGGTATCACATCATTGATTACCTATTATTATTACTACTATGACTCTCTGAAGTACTGACCAAATAATTAGAAACATTTCTCTTAAACAAACTGACAACCAATGTGTTATGCTGCCTTTGACATAATAGGAGCATACAACACAGCTTACTGTGAAATGCTCAAATTAGTATTTCCAACAATGCCCACTTTACTTTTGTTAGTGTGATGAAGCTGTTAGATTAGGCTTACACACTAGAACTTCAAGCAGGTCTCTTGTGAACAGCTATAATCCCAGATAATACACACTAGAACTTCAAGCAGGTATATATCCTTTTTTGAACAGATATAATCCCAGATAATACACCTGCCATTGTCACAGGAATGTAGAGCTGCATGTAAACACTTTACTCAGACAGTTACAAATAATATGTAATGAATGTTAATGCTGGAAAACTAATTTTGTACTGACCATTTGCACTCTTGTTATTTTAAAACATAATGAAACAGAAAAAGGATTAAGCGTTATTGATTTTTGTTTGTAAATAGAACTGAATCCTACTAATTCAGTAAAAGAAGAATAAGTAAAAATATCACATTTTAACCATTCTTTGAGCTTCCTTGTTGAAGTTGTTAGTAAGCTTATAGCATGCATTCCACATTTTGCCCATATATTTCACGTTATAAGAGGTAACGTTCTTTATTTTGGAGATTGAAGGTGGAAAGCTATGTTTACAACAAGGACAACAAGATGCCTACCTATATACTACTTTATGTAGCATAATTAAAACTTCAGACTACCTTTTACAAACACTTAGTAGTTCTTACATCCCAAATCAAGCAGGGCTATGCATGATAAGTCTGGTATAAATTTGTGTCTACCCAACCCATCATCAAGACTATCCTTAAAGGCAGACAGAATAGTACTTTGCCTGACCTGTTGTAGTACTTTAATCAAGAGGCTGGGAAAACACTGAGTTAGAGTCCTATCCCTCCATGGGTCTTGTTTATTTGTTGGTATAAATATCTGTCTGAAGTATAGTTGTTTGTAGATCCATTGTTTATTTAAGGAACAGAAGGACAGATAGGAGTGGGTCTTGCACAGTTTGAAAATTGAAGTACGTTCATCTTGAATATAAGAAAAGTTATGCTAATTTATCAGGTTAGTTGAAGGATTTAAGGTTTTTATTTATTTTTTATTCATTTGCGTGCTTGAGGAGATGGGGGCTAAAAATCACTGAGGCTTTTCCAGTTGAGCAATATGCCTGGATTTGTACATACCAAAGAAGGCAATGTATTCAAAGATGGCTCTGATAGGGAATATTACTGAGGTAAGATTACTTCTTTGGATCTTGAACATATTTCTTGGAAATTAACAGAGCCAAATAGAAAGATTTCCTGACTGTGGTGGAAACGTGATGATCAAATGAGAGAGAATTGTCCACATAAGTACCTATTGTCCTGGAGTACCACTTACAACATATAAAGTGAAAGTAATTTTTTTGCCAAATTCTATTAGACTGCACTTTGTTGCATTTAACTTGGGACCATTGTTAGTACACTGGGGATGTATATATCTGGCAGTTAGAATTAGGGATTAAGGCTATGAGCTGTAAATTAGTTATTCCCTGTGGTAGAGGGTTGGATTCTCTCCACCTTCATTTGAATACTGTGTGATCTTGAGCAAAGTCACTTAACCAGATAGTAGTTTTGGACAAGGTGGAATTTGGGCTAGACTACTTAATGGTCTCCTGGACTGCACATCTAGTAACTACCTATGAACCTATTCCAGACACTGTTGGAACAGTATTCTGTCCGTGGATAAGCAGATAGAATCCAACCTGTTGTCATCATCAAATTCTGCCAATCACACTTCATGCATATTGGCTTCGATGTCTGCAAAATAAGTGCCAAACAAGAAAGGGCACAGAACCTTTTCCCGGTGGTATACCAATAGTTAAATTTTATGTTCAGAGATGGTACCACTTACTTTCAGCACCTGAGATCTGTTTCATAGCCAATTTGCAATCCATCAGACAATGTACTGGATTTGTATTAACTTGTCTAATTTTTCAGTGATGTCAGCACAGGGAATAGTACCAAAATCTCAGACCGGGTCAAGATAAGTAGCATGCACAGTGTAATGGCTTTCCACAGCCCTTCTGACAAACTTTTTCAAAGAGGTTAACTAGGTTCAGGAGACATGACTTGCTCTTCACAAAACCAAACTGAGTGTGGTCTAGATCAGTTAAATTGCCTGTAGCTGCACAAATGAGTTTGGTTATGACAAATTGCATTAACTTGCTGGGTCTGTAGAAGGTCCACCCTAATTTAGTAGAGTCATGGCTTCTCTGCAGTTATCAGACACAAAGCAGTTTGTATAGACTGCAGGTTTCATTTATGTGCTGCAGGTTAGTATCAAATGTCTAAGAACATGAATAAAAAGCAAAATTCCTTAGGGGAGTCAACAGGAGAAGTCTTCCCATTAATAGCTTGTATTGCCATAGAATGAAAATTCAAAAGAACAATAATAAAAAATGTAATGTCATGTTTAACACTTTCATCCATAAATTCATGAACTTCATCAGAATTGAGTTTGTAATGCATCATATGAATACCTTCCCATCATGTCACATGACATAAAAGCAGCCAATCACAGCACATGGTAACGTAATCATCATCTAGAAGTAATACTTTAAACAATAAACATCAAAAATACAAACAAATAAATCAAATGTATGCAGCATGTGAAGAACAACATATCCATATCTTTGTCTAGATTTTTTCTGTATGTAATTTCAATGTACTCATAAAATTTAATGCCTAATACCTGGTAGCTTTGTTGCATCCAATCTCAATTTCCAGAAGAATTCTAATAGTTCTAATTTTTTTCAATCCCTCCCCTTGGGGGATTTCAGTTTTATCCAAAATACTAAACATAACACCTGTAAAACCAATACAGGCTAAAGAATGTTTAGCCAATGCATTTGATTCATTCTTTTTCTTTAGACTATGATAATGTTGATAAATATGTCTCCCTAGCATTTTGCCTATGTAGAATGCATCTCTTCTTTGGCTACAAGAAATATAAACCACTCTAGGGGTACTACAGGAAAATCTACCTATTCTCCTTAAATTCATTAATTTTGAGAAGATATTTTTCATTCTACTATAAATTAATATGTGGGCATTGACTACATTGTTCACATTTGTCAGTCCTAAAATTCCTAGACAGAGCCATGTTACCAGTAACCCTAGTCAGATTAATTTCCAAAATATTTTTTATAAACCACTGTTGGATTGGTGCCTATAACTTCAGTTGGAATCCCAGAGTTAATTAATAATCCTCAGTTCTTCTCTACAATATCTGTAATAACTGCATTATCTGTTGAGTACTCAGCAAGGAAAGGGACTGAGATCATACTGTTAGTCAACCTCACTTTCTGTTTCAAAACTGGTTTGTACTTACTGTTTCTTGTGTTAATAATGTTTACAGCAATGTTATCTACTAATTCTGTAGAATAATCTCTTTCAGGGAACATACTTTTTAAAACATCCAGTTCAGAATAAAAAAACTCATCAACTGAAATAAGTCTGGCGAGGCTAAGGCTTTGACAATTATTTCTCTCTTCTGGTGAGATGGATGACAACTGGTATAAAACAGAAAGTCATTTCTATTTGTAGGCTTTCTAAAGATATTCAAGTAGATCCCATCAAAAAGATATCTAGTAATAACATCTAAATAATTTTTGCTGTCATAATCAATAGTGTATCTATATCTTTGAAAACTTGTTGAAGTTTCTAAAACAGAAAAAAATGTAAACATTTTCACTATCCCCAGTCCAAATTATAAATATATAATTTAAAGAGCGATGGTATACTTTTCATAATTTATATAGCCCATGTTTGAAAACCAGTTCTTATTCCCACCAGCATAATGCAAACTTTGAATAGATGGGGGCATGGGCTGCCCCATCGCTACACCTGCAGATAGTTGATAGAACGCTTCATCACAAAATGCAAAATTCATCATTAACAGCATTTCTAAAAAATCCATAATGATTTTGTGTTGAATAGACTCTAGAAAGTCAACATTAATCAGAAAATAGTTGAATCTTTCTAGCTCAACATCATAAGGTATTATGGGAAATTATTTTTTGACAATATGTTAGTTGGTTTAAAAATCACCAAAAGTCTTTCAAAATATGTGTGGTTTATCCTTGGATATCTTTTAATGAAATGTCCACATGTTTAGTAAGATGTTGTTTTGGAACCACCTGCCACAACATTTGGTCTTAATGTTGTATCTTTGAATGTATAGTCAGCCCAAAGATCCTCAGTAACTCAGGGAAGATGTACCATTGCAAAATAGGTTGTGCAAAAACATATCTATTTTGTAGTAAGCAATAAATATTTAATTATTGGAAACCACTGGATAGGTAGTGTCACTGGAAAAAAATGCTGTGCATTCTAGGTACATAAGCAATGGAATCAATCACCACTATGTCAACTCCTTTGTCAGAGTTTATCAACCTTATGTGTCTGTTGCCCAATGGACTGTTAAGCAGAAATCTCTCCTCTGTGGTTAAATTGTAGAATTTGTTTAGTCAGGCACGACACAGCTGTTCTTATGTTGTGTTTACATAATTTCTCAAAAACTCTGATGACTGGATGAAGAGGGGGATTGCATATACCTTTTCTCTGCAGGACAGTCTCAGACTTCTGTTGTGGTTGATCATAAAACACCACCCTGGATTAAGATATCTAGTAAATTATTTTAAATCATTCAGAACAAGGGCTCTGTCTACATGACTTGAAGGAATAATGTGAAATCCCTTCAGAAACAAGCTATGGTGTGTTGGAGAAATACTCAAACTAGTACAGTTAAATATTTTAGAATTATCAAAACAAGAAATCTTGATAGTACCTTGTGAAGTGCTCCCATGTGTGTTCAATAACAACAAATCCTGGGAGTTTGTTGGAAACTGGATCTCCCTTTCCTGTTCTGCCTCCTGTAGTTCAGTCTCTTGTAGCTCCTATTCATGTCTGTTGCATAATAGGCTTCATTCCCAGCTAATATTTGTGAGTGATGTGGCAAATTCCCCTCCAAAGGGAGTTGATGTGTGCCATCTGTGCTATCATGACCCCCATTCTCAAGGGTATTATCCTATACATCAGTCCCATCAAAATCATTCGCATGCTCTTTACTAACAAGTTTAGATAATGGATAAACCATCTTTTTTAAGTAATCATTCTCATCCCTGGATAACCTGTTGTCCTTTCTATTCTTTTTGATTACCATTTTTGTCAATATCTTGAAATAAGTCATTGAAGTGTACCTGGCAAAATGAAAAAACAGGTCATTGGTGATGGATGTCATTAGTTTGTTAATTTGTTGTCTTAAACTAGCCATTCTCTTCTTATTGTCATTTACTAATAATTGGCACAGTTCAATCCCTGTTTTCTTGAAGAGCTATAGTAATTTGTGGTATAAGATGTTCATAGGTTTCATATGTAGGTACTAGGCTATCTGCCCTAGGGCCTGTATAAGCCTAGCCAAAAAGGTACCCTGGCTTTTGCCACCCAAGAAAAGTATTTTCCTGTTCTCCTGTCAAGCAGAGCCACAGAGGTGATCCCTGGGGTGAAGGTCCTATTTCCCATCCAATCATCAAGATTTTTCTTGAAGAGTGCTAATGAGGAGCTTTGTTTGATATAGATAGGTAGTTTGTTCCAGAGTATGGGAAGTCTCTGGGACAGGAAGCTATCCCTCCAGCATGTTCTATTAATTGTGGTGACAAAAGTTTAGGTCCCTAGAGCATGTAGCTCGGAGGGATTGGGATTTCTTTAAGTGTAGCATGTCCAACAGCTCTGGGTTTGACATAGCTTTGTATGTTAGATGGAGACTGCCTCTGAGTAGGCAATATGCAACAGAGTAAAGCTGGAGTAATGTAATCCTGATCAACTCCATTGGGGTATTTCTAAAAACGTAACCCCTTCGGAACATGTTGATGCCCCACATTCTCCTCTAGGAAATAATTATCCAATTGCAATGATTTTAATTTAAATAGTTTCTCTCAAGCATATCCATTTGTTGTTGAACAGTCTTACCAGAATGTGAAGCGGCCACCTGCCAAAATGGGCAGTCTAACCAATGATCTATTGAAATGGTAATTTAGTAAGCAGTTTTTAGATGTAATCATTCCACCAGTATATGTTGCTGTTAGCCCTGTGCCAGTCACTTGTGGGGGAATAGATGTAGCTGTGTCCTTCAGAGGACATGTCTGGCTCATGACTTGAGTCAGTTGTTGAATCAGCAATGTCAGATTTCTGAGTAGAAGTAGGTCTAGTGACAGTGAAGGATGTACTTGATAAAAGGTATCCATATCTTACCATGTGTGTTAACAGTCCAGAAAACAAAAAGTAGTAAATCCAACCACAAATCCAAATGGAAAAACACAGAATGCAAAATAAAACTAATAACAAGTAATAGCATTTAGTGGAGTCAACAGGTGAAGTCTTCCCAATAAAAGTTCTGCTGCTGTAGAATGATAATTCAACGTGACTTTAATAAAAAATGTTAACAATTCAGTTTTGTGCTTTTGTGTGTAAACTTATGAACTTCATCAGAACTGAGGTTGTGACTCAATACATCATACATATACCTTCACATCATATCATATGACATGCATGTATCCAGTCACAGCACATTGTAGCTTAATCATCTACATCTAAATCACCAAAAATAAACATAGCAAAACATAAAAATTAAAGCAAACAAATACATAAATAAATGAAAACATATACAAAATACATGAAGAACAATCTGTCCGGATTCTTTCCACATGTAATTTCAATGTACTCAAAAATAATTAAAGTCTCATCAAAACCCATGGCCTTGTTGCATCCAGTCTCAATTACCAGAAGAACTCTGATTCTTGAATTTCCAATCCCCTCCCTTTAGAGGAATGGAAGTTTTATCCAAAATACTAAACTTAAATCCTGTAACACATAGAGGCCAAAGAGTTTTTGGCCAATGCATTTGACTCGTCCTTTTTCTATATGCAATAATAATGTTGATAAGTACATCTCCCTAGCATTTGTTCCATTTAGAATACATAGACTGCATCACATGTTTTCACATACAAGGATAGTACAAAGCTGACACTCAGAGACTGTAAAGTCTTGACATGGTTTTTGCTATGTGATTAGACCTGAGAACTTATGACAGGGAGTGATGAGATAAGTACCTTTTGCTTACATCGGACATCATCTAAACTTTTTCCTCGCTATATTAGTCACTGCTTATTCTGAGCTGGAGATTCAAAATGTGTAGGTGTTGTACTATTGTAAGGTTGGTATAATGGTTAAGGTGTTTACCTTACAGACACAAGGTGCAGGGTTTGATTCTTACATGGGGTAATTGGATAGGCTTAAAATGGCCCACAAGGACAGTTAACCTAGTACTAATCTATGGGTGAGAGGTTAGCATAATGGTGAAGGTGTTTAAAGCCCTAGGGCCGATAGCCTAGTACCAACCTATGAACCTATAAATATTGTGGGAAGAAATATCCAGGGAATTGTTATGGCTAGTCTTGTATAGGCCCTGGGGCCGATAGCCTAGTACCAACCTATGAACCTATTGCTTACACCTGAACTTGTCGCAAAAATTGTCATTCTTCATTGATTTGATGCTGCAGGGACAGGGTCTCCATTTGCATGGCAGTGACCTAAGCATGGAAATGGACTCAAGTCAAATGTAGAGCCAATTAAGAGGATGGAATGAAGATGTCAACAGCCAGCAGGCTTATCCTGGTGGCAGGGGGTGGCGGTATTTAAGTAACTTGATGGCTGTGCAACCTCTGTTGGGGACTAGGAATGCCAAAGATCATCTTCTTAGATAAGTGAGGGCATCAATGATATCTTTGACATCATTGCACTAGAAACTCTGTAAGGCTGAATCTTTGAATGTCAGCCATAAGAGTGATGACTCCTTGCTTCATGTATGCAAGTCCCCAAGGGATCCCCTGCTCCCTGAGACTAAACAATGAGTTAACAGTAAGGTTAACTTCCAGAGGAGGAGGTGGTGGGCTCACTCAGTGATGGAGCAGCTAGGGGATCCGGAGGTTGTGTGTGCTTGGAAACTGAGGCAACAGCTGTATGGCACCAACAGGGGAGCAAAATAAATATAAATGGGCATCCTTAAGATTTGCAGTAGGATAATGTACAGCTGCCAAGCCTCATGTTAGTAATGGCATTTTAGTTTGTCTCTTTTTAGTATGTATCCTATCCAAGCACATCACACAATCAGAAAGACCCAGGAAATGTTTAACTGAAAAGATCACAAGCATTTTAATATGTTCTCTTTTACTATATATCAGTCCAAACACACCACAGAGTTGTCAGAGTCCAGAGGTTCCAAATCAAAAACATTTGCCAGACTAAAGATCCTTACCTACAAAGACAGGCTTGAAACCCTAACCATATATTTTATCTGTATCTCTCTCTCTCCCTCTTATTATAAAACACTTCAAGGCATTTTATATCAGGTATTTCATACTGATACAGACCCCACCCTCCTTGATCTCCAGACACCTGCATAAAGCAGATAGCTTCACAAACGCTTGAGCCAAATTCTTGAATCTCCATCAATAAATAAATAAGACACAATGTTTTAGAAAGGTTTATTACTTAAATGTTTCCCTATTTAAGTAATAATGTTCTGTTACATATATGACAGAGTGATACCCTCACTTTCCTTAAAGAAAAATTGATGGTTGGATGTGCATCCACAAATTCATCCTGGGCCTAACTTGCCCTCCTGAAGGCAGAAGATGCCCAATAAGGATAGGTATTGGCAAGGTGATTAAGGTCCATTTATTGCTTCTGCCTTGCAAACTGTTTGAATCTTTGGATCTTTGAATCTGCAATGCCCACATTTTAATGGAGCTGTGCTCAAAACCCTCCAGCTCAAATTTGCTCCTATATTAAACAGCTGACTTAGTCCTGCAGGAGTACAGGGGAGCATCCTGAACTTACTGTATGACTACAATTGACACACAAGAAGAAATCGTACCTTCTCCTACAAGTCAGCAAAGGGTGAGCTAATGCCTATCCGAAGCCTGGCTGTTGCATTGCAGAGTACTGACTTGAGCATCATTAAATGCAGATGTTGAGTAGAACAAGCCAACTCCTCTGTCTGCAAACTCCCAATAGACTTTCTTTTCCTTCTTCTGTTCTTAGTATATTTGTTCATAATAATCCCTAAAGGTTTCTCTAACTTGGCTTTCTTCCTCTATAATTTCTCTCTCTTTTCGTCTTATGCTTGGCATCTAATGCTCACGTTTTCCTTTTTTTATACTTCCTCACTAGGTGTTTCCCTTTTTCCTCCCTAATTATCCATCAGTAGTCCTTCCTGCACCATCAGTCTAATTCCCCTGCAGTTGTTACCTTTCCTTCTAGTTCAGACTTTATGACTGTTTACTCAGTGCTAAGTACTTCTCTGTCTATACCATTTTACATAATTCCCTTTATGTGTTGCTCAGTTGTCCTTCAGGCTTTGCTGTCTCCTCCTCATATTACCTACTTTTCTCCCATAGTACCTCAAGTCTTTCCCTTTAATGTCTGCTTTGATTCCATCCACCAATGTGTTTCCATTTCTGTCTTGTCTGTAATGGTCTCCCCCACTGTCTTCTCTTATCAGTTTGTTTTTCTAATTGTTGCATCCTTTCCAGAACATTCAACTTGTAGCTTGCCCATCTACATCCCAAACCCAGCCATTGTTCCTTCTCTGTATTATTGCATGGTCTGATATGCATCTCTCCTTGTCCACCTCACTTTTTGAGTTTCCTCTTTTCTTAGTATCCTGTTCAGTCTACTGGTTTGAATCAAGCAGTTTTGTGTAAATGTGTGCTTCCTCTCTCAGAGAGTCTTACCCTCCATATATCTTTATTTCATGTTCCTTTTTCTCTTTTCATCTTTATGTTGTACTATGTACTTTTTGCCAAAGACTGTGCCTTTCTTTGGATCTAGTGTGACACTGAAGTCCCATCTGATAACTCCCCCTTCATCCCATTTGGCATTTCTAGCTTGTATCAGAGGTCGGAATGTGTTCCATGTGGCCTGGTATTTTGTATCTGCTGAGAACTCTAAAGTAAATACTGATGAAGCTGGCCCCATGCAGTTTACGTCAGTCTCATTATTTGTTCCATACTGATAACTAAAAATTTTATACTGGACCTTTACATGCTCATTCTTATGTACAGTAAGATTGGCTGACATGTATATAGAAAAGTATTCCAATATATTGGAATACTGAATCCATGTTACTATCCCATGTAAACGAAAAGGCAATAAATGAACACTTGGCAGGGACCTGACCATTATAGGTCACAAAGGAGAGAATTCTATAAATTAAATACAAAATCCAGAGGCCTATAACTTTAAAAGGGTTTCAGAGTTTTCATCCTCATGTTTTCAGCATGCCTGTCTTATTGTTCTACTTTTTGAATTAATCAAAAATAATCTAAATGTGATTCTAGAAGTAATGTCATAATACAAGTTTGCAATTGCCTGCTGGAACAGATTTGTGCAATTAGTAATGTAGCTCCTGAATAGTAGGAACAGTAGGGTCCAAATCATTTCAAATTTGTAAAGTCTGAGCAAACTTTTTTCTTATTAAACAGATGGTCATATCATTTTCAGTCAACAGTAATACTGGAGCAAAATCAAAGCATTAGGAAGGCTGGAACAGTGGAGGCAACTGTCCTACTTGCCAATTTGTATGAGCTATCAAACAGTTTGATAATTTACAAACTGTCATTATGTGCTCACTTAATGATAGTTTGCAGACTGTCAAAATGTTTTTATATTTTAAAGCTAGCATTAAGTTAATAAGCTTGCTAAATAGCTTGTTTTTTTTTTTTTTTATTCAAAGAAACAATTGCATATGAAATGGTTTCTATTAAGCAAGTAGCTTTAACAGCAAAACAGAATCATACAGTGAGTAAGAATAGAGTAATAAAACTCAAAATGATCAAAACTTTAAAAAGTAACCAGACAAGCATCATATAAAATAATGTTCAACTTGTATCTACTAATGAGACATTCCTAATTTATTATATACCACTACTTTTGGCATTTCTTCTTGTGAATTCTTATAGGTAGCAAATTATTGAAGATATTATAAAAATATTAAAAAAGGTTTGATACAGTTGGAATAACTTTCCAAAAGAAAACAGCTGAATATTATACCATGACCCCCTATTAATATTCCAAAACGTGCACGCTGATTGGCCAGCGTGCACATTGTAAATCGACTTATACTAATGGAAAAAGGTCCGGTCACCCGGACTTTTTCCATTACTATAAGTCTTTTTTTAAAACACTGTCTCGCTAGGTTAAAAGAGTTTAACATAGCGACACAGATTTAAAAAAAGCAACGGAGATCTCCGTTGCTTTTTTTAAAGCTGTCTCGCTATGTTAAACTCCTTTAACATAGCGACACAGTGTGTAAAAAGCAACGGAGATCTTGCTTTCTCCATTGCTTTTTTTTTTTAAACCTGTCTCGCTATGTTAAATGGGTTTAACATAGCGAGACAGCTTTAAAATAAGCAACATCTCCGTTGCTTATTTTAAAGCTGTCTCGCTATGTTAAACCCATTTAACATAGCGAAACAGTAAAAAAGCAACAGAGATCTTGCTTTCTCCGTTGCTTTTGGCCACAGCTCTGATGTACTGTGTAGGCATGCGCAGTACATCAGAACTGCCGCTGATGCCAGATAGCTGTGGAAGGGCAGCAAAGAGGCATTATACAATGCCATTATTTAAGAAAAGTAATTGTTTCTTTTCTTAAATAATGTCATAGTATAATAGCAATAACCCACGCCTGGGTGTGGGTAATGCGGGATTTAACCACAGTTGTCTTTGTTTGGTCCCTCGGGACCAAACCACGCCAACCGTGGTTAAATCCCGCATTACTCACACCCAGGCGTGGGTTATTGCTATAATAACTTATACTGTTACCTTAATAAATTTTTCTAAGCAATCAAAATTACTTAAAGTCAGTTTTGAGGTGGAGGATTATTGAGCCCAAGGCACCAAATTTCTTTAAAGGACCATTAGATTAAAAAATTCTCATAATAAAAACTGTCTTCATAAACTATGCCATTCTTTTTGCATTTTTCAGACATGAGAAGTGAATTCGTACTTTCTAAGAGAAATCCTTATCTGGCATGGAATAGTATGGCAGAGGTATAACCCGAGGTACAGTTAAGTGACAGCCACATTAAGAATTTACAAAGAGTTTGAGTTTAACCTATGTTGCCAGGGAGCCTTGGAAGATATTACCTACCTGTTTCTGGACTTGATTTATTTATGCTGCCTATAATTTTCAAAATTCATATATATTTTTCTTGTTATTACTTCTTCATTTGCTGAAGCATTTCTAGAAAGCTGCTGAGTAAGCAGTCACAGAGATCTGCACTAGAAGCCTCCTCACCAGCTCATTGTTAACTTATGAGACATGCAGCATGCTGTTAGCTCAGGGTGGAAGAATAGGATTTGACTGTTGTGTAGAATAGGCATGAGTGGAGGGTGTCTTGTAGTATTAGGGGAGAGATTTACTAGAGGTAATAATGGAGCACTTTCGTTATGATTGAAAACAATTGCACTGTTTCTACATTTCATGGACTTGAATTACTTGAGTGAGAGCTGGCTATTGTCAATCAGTGAAACAAAGGGATTGGTAGCCCTTCCACCTAGTAGCACTGCAAAGAGTTATGACTGTGGATAAGATGGGGGCACTGCAGTTCAAAGATTATGGGACATTTTATATCTTTGCTTCAGGGGTTGAGAATGGAAGCAAGCAGTATAGTTGTTTCATAAGTATTTTTTTCTTTGACTTCATAGGTGTAATTACATTCTTATGTGGTACACTTAGAGAATAGTGTTCTTGTTTCATGGCAATGTTACTGAACATCTTGAGTGTAATATTTTCAAGGTCACGAATGGAAGGATAGGTTAAGTACACAGAATCCGTAGGTAAAAGGAGATTCTAGTGTGACTTAGAGGGCAGGTCCTGTATACACTAATAGAAAGAGCTAAGAGACAGTTGTAAAACATATATATGGTAGTCAATGTCCATAACAGATTGCAGCCATGCTCTCTTATACAAAAGACATGTAGTTCAAAAGATCACATACGTGTACATCAAGTATCTTTTTTATATTACCAAGTTATGAAGGGTATTTAGAGTAATTTTTTTACTCTTCATCATTAGTAAAACAGGGACTGATAAAGTCGTAAATATATTATCAAGAAGTAGCACAAAGCTACAGTTAGGCTACAATCATGTGTTTGAGAGTGTTCTTATGCTTCACAAACAGGATAGTGTTCTTCATCTCAGCATATAGGTCTGGGTGAAGAAAACGTGCTGATCTTTTTAACAGATAGGCCGTGAAAATGAAAATAAGTCTGTCAGATGTGTTGAGTTCATACCACAAGCTGCCTGATTTCCCTTCAACCTGTTTCTTTTGGACTGTGGGGTGGAGTATCCTGGGCTGACTGCAGCACTTAAAATAACCCCCTAATGGCTATCAGCAGAAATAACTTAATTAAAGCCCACACACTGTGCAAGCATGAGTTTGCTATATCTAGAATCATCACATTATCAGCATCAACTGTTTAACTTAATTAAAGGGTGGAGACTGGTAAAGGGAAGTCATGGGTAAGTGCAAATGTGATAATGTTCAGAATTTCATCTGTGGCTAATTGCACCTGGTGGAAGAAAATAAGAGTCCTCAGACTGGGGCTTGAAATTGTTACGTTAGCACAAGAGTAACTTAGAAAATAGTTACTTTATTTACGTATCAACAGTTGAACTGTTTTGCATTGCTTATCCCTGATGTATTATATATTCTATTGTTATTTTTTATTTTTATTGTTTCTAAAGAATTCTAGTGGATTAGTCTTATTATAAGTTTACTTACTAATGTGCAGAGTGATCCAGGATGATGACTTTCATTGCTATGATATTAATAATGTTGCAATTTCTTTCATCTTTTCCCAGTTAGGGGTCGCCACAGTGGATCACAGGTCCACAGATTGGCAGTGACGTTCTTATGGTATTGAATTGCCAGCCCGGTGCCCAACCTTCACAGAACGCACACACATGCACACAGCTGCATGTCTTTAAAATTCACTCAACCACAGGGAGAGCATGCAGACGAAGCTCTAGCCAAGAACTGAACCAGAGAACCTCTTATTGTGAGATAACAATGCTAACCACTGCACCACTGTGGCCATATGACATTAATAATGTCTATAGTTTTAATATACTCTGATAGTGAGTTTTATGATAATATTGTTGATAGTTTTAATATACTTTGATAGTGAGCTTTACCTTGGACTTTAGTATATAGTGATTTCATACATGTTATCTTGAAGTAAAAGTGTAACATATATAGCTTGATTCAGCAACAAAGTCGATTCATTCCTTAACTTGCTATTTCTAGTTTAAAATGTCAGCCCTTATATTACACACATCTGGTGTAAAAAAGAAATTCCATTATTCTTGAGAGAGTTACTTCTTTTCTGTATTAACTCGGGCATTTGTAGTCAGACACAGCTAAAGCATGGCAACTTTGTTGCCATTACGTTAACTATTCTCTGTATGTCCGCATGTATGCACATATGTGCATTTGCTTTTCAGAGAATGCCTTAACTCAATGCAGT